>NW_021318655.1:219028-279900 GCF_001605985.2 Dendrobium catenatum
TACAGTAGCAATAAATCCATCAATAAATCATAATGAGATCATATAAGCATTTTAAGGCATTTTTCAGTCTTATATCTTGTATTTTGTATCTTGTATCTATTGGCTCAGTAAAAAGAGTCGCACTCTTTGCCCGTCGGCACAGTATTCATCTCCTTATGACTCCCTTCAGTAATCACGTGATCAGTAGAGGAAAACACCAAACCCTTTATTTAAAGGAAAGCCCGTCGGCCCACCATCCTGTACAGGTATCATGTCTCCAACCAACGGTTCAACCAGTCTTTACTTGTCTTTCAGTAACAATAACAATAATTAAATCATATATCCACATTCGTATGCATATTCAATCATTTAAATCATATATTCAGAAAATCAGAGGTCGTACGAGAAATCGGCGGCACAACGGCAGTATACAAAATTTACACAGAAATCACAGATTCAGAACTTTACCAAATTACTACATAACATGTAAAACAACAATATAAGACTTTCATTGTACTGACAAAATATTTTTCAACATCCTGATAATTATCTATTCGATAAAAATCTCACAGAACTCAAAATACCCGGTAAAAACTTTACAGAAAATACTCAAATCGTGCAGAATAAGTATCTCAGAAACATATCAAAAGTTGTGCGGTAAAACTTTCGTCAATACAAAATTATGCGCATTTTTCGGTAACGGAAACACAAATCTGAGCACAGAAATACCAAAACTCAAAATCTTCGAAAACAGAAATAGGATTCGGAGTCCTTACTGCGAGACAAACAAATCTTCCAACTGCGTCGTCGGACGAAAAGCGCTCCGCGGGCTCCAAAACCAAGCTTTTCCTTCTCTTTCTCTCTCCTGATTTCTCTTTCTCTCTCATCAAATGAATCCAAAATATCTCTATCGGATATTTATTAACACTGATCGTCCCGGACAATCCAATTTCGTCCCGGGACGATTTGCCCTCTGGCAGAATTTTGTCCAGACGAAATTAAATAGCGTCCGGACGACTTGCTCTCTGAACAAATTTTGTCCAGACGGATCGTCCCGACCCTTCCTGGTTTGTACAGACGAAATTGATAGATTCCTTCACAATTTTTTTCAGTTCGTACGGGACTAAGGCTAGATCGTACGGACTAACTGCACTAAAAAAAAAATCAGCTTTGGAGGGGTTTTACAATGGAGGTCGTAAGGACGATTGTCTGGTGATGGAGGTCGAAAGGACCGTAGCTGACCATAGTCGACAAGCGATGAAGGTTGGAAGGATCGTAATCAGCAGGAGATAAATATCAGGGTGATGAAGGTTGGAAGGATCATTGTCTGGTAATGGAGGTCAAAAAGACTTTAGGCGGTGGATGATAGTGGTCAAAAAGATCTTTTTTCGGAGGGCAACTGAGGTCCAACATCAATCAGAGGTAATGAAAAAGTCTGTCATTAGGTTGTGGCTAGGCTAAAAAATTGGCATCAATTGGCAATCAAGCAGAAGTCCGATATCCGTTGGTAGACAGGTAGAAGTCCAACGTTGGGTATAAGTCGGATGAAAGTCTGGCAATAGGAAAAAGTCTGACACCTGGTAGAAATCTGGTGATGGGTAGAAGTTCGATGTTGAATAGATTTTAGATGACGGGCCAAAGTCTAGCATCAGTTGGTGGCTGGGAAAAAAATCCTCCATCAGTTAGTGGCCTGGAAGAAATCTGTGTCTATCGATAGCTGGGTGAAAGTCTGGCGACAGCGGTGGCTAGGCTAAAGTTTGGCAGTGGTCGAGGAGGAGTTTGGTGGCAAGAGAACTCTTCCTTCTCTTCATTCTCTTCTTTATTGGGCCTCTTTCTTCCTCCTTATCTCCTTCCTCCCTTAATAAAAAATGAGGGGTCTATTTATAGTTTTATGAGAGTGGCATGACCATTAAATATGAGGAAGATCAAGGGTAAATTGTGAGTGGTTTGAATGGACGGTCGATGTTGAATCCCTTGATCATATACCATTTATTAGGTATTTGAATGCCTTAATGATATCAAAATTTGACGATCTTAGACTCGTTGGATTTGTCTCGTCAAGCCGCTTGATTTGACTATAAGAATGTAACATTTGGAAACCATTTGGTAATCCAAATTATGGTTTGAACCTTCTTAATATGCTTAGAGTCTTTGATTTTGATCCATTTGGGCTCGGATTGAGTCAAATTTGGTGTTGTTGGGTTTGTATTTCTGAGATGTTCGGTTTGACTGCAAGTTTGCTAAAATTGGAGTTTAGATGATTTCGGATTTAATTTTTTAAGTTTCCAACTTGAAATTTGCCTCAAGATTCGTGCCCGATCAAGATAATTTTTTGATGATATATTTGTTGTCCCCCTATTTTAGGATGTAGATTCTCCAACAGTCCAAAAATATGCATTATAGCTTTTGAGAAATTTTTCATGCTATTTGAACTCAAAAGTAATTTTGGTCATGGGCGTAGAGGTCTCGAATAGCTTTAAAGTGCCAAATTTGAGTTTGGTGTGCGTGGTAAAAAGTCTGTGGTCTTGTTTTGAATTTTTCTCCTCCCAATTAAGTAAATCACTGGATAGATTTTAATTGCCTAAGCATATCAAAGGAACAAAAACTTCGTGTTCAAGTACTAAGTAGAATAAAGCTATCTGCCTAGAACATCAATGCAACACTTATAATATAGTACTTTAGCATGAATAAGCTCCTTTAAATGAAGCCTACATCATGGATGCTTTAAGAATTCAACTGCCAAAAACATAGTTTAATTGAAAATGTACATTTTCTATAAAAAAATGAAATTTAACTCCAAAATTTATTTAGAAAATCATGGCACATTTTCATAGGTAAAATCAATAAGCACTCCTTTGTTGGAAGGAAACCCATTTTAGAATAATACTTACTAAACATACATAATAAATAAAAGAAATGTATATGCTAGCTATTTTACATTTATACAAATAAGCATCCACGAGAAAGTAGAGAATGCATTGCATGAAAGGAAGTATTAAGCCATAACATACATGAATAAGGTATAACATCCCGGAGGCAGCCTGTCACACAGAGAAATTATTGTGTCTGGACACCGAACAGGTCCATAAACCAATAACAAAATGCCACATCACTTGGGTGCTCGGTACCAGGCACTCGATATCGCTCAAAAATTTTTTGGATTTATAGTTTTTTTCCCGGACGTAATAACTTTTCCACTGTGCATGGCCAAAGGTCGTGCCCCTTGGCTCTATTCGGAGCCAGTATACTGGCTGCAAAAATATTGTTTTGTTTATATTATTTTAATGAAATTTTATATGATATGATGCCCACCTTTTTTTAAATGGAGTTGCCACACTATTTTTTTTCAAACAAAATATATATTTTTTAAAACCATGGCCAACCCTAAAAAAAGAGGCAAAAACCTTTTTTTGGTGCCCGCAGTTTTTTTTATCTTTCTTTTATTCCCTAGATTTTTTTTAATCTGAAATTGCCTTGAATTGTGCCCCAAAATTTTGAAAAACTTCTAGAAGAAGTTTTAAGTAATTCAAATGATTTTTTAAGTAATTCAACAATTAAATCAGAATGCTTTTTATTTACCTCATCAAAATATCAAGTAATGTCATATGATAGCTGTTAAGTGTAGAATAACCTTTAAGTAAAACTTTATGCTATTTTTGTAAGTTTAAAAATTCTAATTTCAGGCTAGCATGGAATTTTTTAAGCTTTATTTAGGATGAATGTATTTTCTCAAAAACATCAAGTAATTGATTGTACGTAAGGTCGTGCCCCTTGGCTCTATTCGGAGCCAGTATACTGGCTGCAAAAATATTGTTTTGTTTATATTATTTTAATGAAATTTTATATGATATGATGCCCACCTTTTTTTAAATGGAGTTGCCACACTATTTTTTTTTCAAACAAAATATATATATATTTTTTAAACCATGGCCAACCCTAAAAAAAGAGACAAAAACGTTTTTTTGGTGCCCGCAGTTTTTTTTATCTTTCTTTTATTCCCTAGATTTTTTTTTAATCTAAAATTGCCTTGAATTGTGCCCCAAAATTTTGAAAAACTTCTAGAAGAAGTTTTAAGTAATTCAAATGATTTTTTAGGCAAAATTCTCTCCAAATTTTGAATAATCAACACCCCCCCCACCCTTTCCCACCCCAAATTGTTTTGTCCTATAAACACCCCCTTTAAGGTAGGATGAAAATCGCTCCTCCTCTTCTCCTTTCCCTCCAACTTTTTTTTTTTTTTTTTTTTTTAAAAAAATTTTTTTGAAGAAAAGCAAATTGCATTAAAAAGAAGAAACAACTTTTATAAACTAGAAAGCAAAAAAAGTCCCTTTAAAACTATCATAATGGATATGTGATCCACTAAATTTCATTTTAAACCCATTGGGGTGATGGGAACACCAAATATTGAAACAACTTAAAAGGTTGGTTAGAATCCCAGAGTTTCCAAAAGTTAGAAAATGAAACCTAATAAAAATCCCATATTTCATTACATTAGTTTCAAAAAGGAAAAATAAACCTACAAGAAAACCAAACAAATGATAAACTACTACAAGAAAAATAAAAATAACAACTTATATAGCAGCCAAAACATCAAAAGGACCGTCATCAACATCCTTTGAGATCAACGAGCTCCAATCAAGTGTAGAAACTGCTGAAACCACAATGCAACCAACAACAACCACAATGGATGAACAGAACAAAGTCGACAAAGCAATATCACCGACTCCCACTTCAAGAGTCCAACAATCGGGCTCTTCACAACCAAAGTCATATGAACTAATAATCACCACCACACACCTCATTCTGGCAAGTAAAAAACCAGTAATGTTCAATTCCTTCTATTGCAAATTTGAGATTATGGATTATACTTTTGATGATAGCAAACATTCATGTTTTTTCTACGACTGCTTTTCCTACTAATTTTTCAGGACCACAAGATCGAATGCAACTCAAGACAACTCAAGATAGCTCAAGATCGGGTAAATTTAGGTTAAGTCAAGTCTGTATTTTTTCCTTTCTTGAGTCAATTGTAAAAGTGGTTCCTCATGCTAAGTAACCTTGCAGACACACACTTGAGAGGTTTTTTGAGTTTTTCTGTTTTGAGTACATCGGCATGGATGATGTTCATATTGGCCAGGACGATTCTACTAAAAATAGAAACCCTAATTAGGGCATCCTGGTTAAGCAGCCGTCATTAAGAAAATCGTCCTGAATGATCCTTATATCGGCCAGGACAATAGGCTCAAATCAAATAGAATCATCCACCATGATCAATTTAGGTATTCTTTATTTTAAATTATCGGCCAGGACGATCTCCATATCAGCCTGGACGATACAGCACCATTATGCCTAAATTAATCTGGCAATTATGGAAAGTAATTAAGGCTGATTGATACGATCACATCGGCCGGGCTAATCGCAAAATCGACTGGGACGATGTCTTGGACGATTGACATCGGCCAGCATCTATTCCGGGCGATGTTCAGGACGATTGTACTCAAATTTAAACTAATCGGCTAGGACAATATTGTATCGGCCTGGACGATGTAACTAATTTTCTTCTGATCGTCCCAAATCATCCCAACTGATTGAGCTTATTTTGTATTAATCCGCCAGGACGATATTCCTATCATCCTGGATGATGAAGTCGATTCTTGAAATTTTATTTAAAGGACCCAAATTTTCTCATGCATTAAGACCTTGAGTGCTGCTGTCTTGACTTGAGAGAGCCTTGGGAGAGGGAGAGAGAGAGAGAGAGAGAGAGAGAGAGAGGAACTTATGAGGGGGAGTTTGTGAGAGGGATCACAAAGGTTGCTCTAAGCAAGGTTCTAAGTCGTCATCTCCGTTCTTCGTCCTTCATCCTTGGGAGGTTCTTGGGAGGTTTACTTCAGCAAAAGGTCTGGGTTCTTTGCCCGCTTCAGGAGGAAGCAAAAGGAGTCGGTTCTCTGTCGCACTGGGGTTGGTGAAAAGGAGTCTGTTGTAAAGGCTTCTCCACCTAGCTGTGGGATCTAAAGGAGAGGCACTTAGTTAGTGCAATACTTGGAGGGTGCCTCTGAGGAGTGGACGTAGGTCAAGGATTGACCGAACCACTATAAATCTGGTGTGATCTTTCTTTGTTTTGCTTCCGCATTTATTTATTTCTGCACTCTGATTTCTGTGGTTTTTTTTGTTTTAATTTTTTGCTTTACCTAAAGAAAAAAATTTAAATACCAATTCACCCCCCCCTGGTTAGCCTCGGTCTAATTCTTAAGGGCTTAACATCCCTAACAAACTTTCTCCTTCAAGTCTTCAACAAATAAGACTTGTTCTTCAAAGAACATCTCCATTCCCTTCAAATCTTCAACCAACACAACATGAACTTCAAAGATCAAAGCAATAGCATCCATTGATTTAGTTGGGATATGATCCCATCTAAATCCATCACCAATATATCCAACAAAAAACATCTTGGATGATCCAAACAAAGTCGACGAAGCAATAACACTGATTCCAACATCAAGAGGCCAAACTGAAACCTCAACGCTACTAAAACCATACAAAATGATAATCATCACCACACACACAATCGCTGCAATATCTCCGGCTTCACCAGACAAAGCCTTCCACATGCTACATAACCAGTGGAAATCATACCAACTTTTGCTCGAAACATAACTATTCTCTTAATAGTAAAAGAGAGTTTGAGTCTTCTGTCCACAATCGTAGGCAGCACATTGTCTCCAAGAATCTTCAAGAAACTTGAAACTGATTCTTCTGAATAGAAAGATCCACCTCTATAATCCAACAATCTCTTAAACATTAAGAGATTACATGCCAAGAACACTATCAAATTAAATTTGGAATCAAGAGTAATAAACCAGAACAAATCCAGAATCAATTCTAACCAAGCAGAAAATTCATTCCAAGAATAACTATGGCCTACATCGAGCCAACAAATATACTCCTCCAAAATCACCTTCGGACTAATAGTATAACCAAAATCAATCAAGAATAACTTAGATCTAACACCATTTGAATCACAGCAAGCACAAATTTTATCCAAACCCAGCCGACAAAGAACCAGCGTCAGGCTAGACTCCGCCAAAATAGACTTCAAATCCAAAATCCTCTTCAGACAAAAGTAAATCAGAAGAAAACTCAAAAGAAAATCCACACCAAGAGTAATCTTCAACCCTGTTGGGCCAATGAAGAACCTCTAACAAAAAAAGCTTTGTCAAATTCGAATTGTGGTTAGTTGATCCACTAAAACTGTCTTTAGCCAAATGAAATCTTGATACAAAAGAAACCTCCCACCATGGAACTCCGTCAGCCACACCGGGCTGACGGAGCACCTCTGATCACCAAAGAATCTTAAAAATTGCGATCTCCAATTCTCTGCTTCTCCGATCTCTAATTCTCCGCTTCTTTCAAACTAATTGAAAGTTATTTATGACACACAGTTATGGTTTTCCACTATTTTTTGTAGGTGGCATCCCCTACACAAATTTAGTGTCACTATCTTGTGTAGAAGTTAAACTTTTTTCTTCCTTCCCTTCTCTTCTCATCTGATCTTCTTCTTACATTCGAGGCATTTATTTATTTGAGATATATGACATCCCCTATCGAGTTCAGTACCCCTCTTTTATTTAGAAGAAGTCATGGTGAGAGCTTACTCTCTCAAGAAAAGGCCCTAGATAGATGAAGATCAAATGCCTCTTGTATGCAATGGTGATTTAAGAAGATATGGTAGCAATTATACTAGGGAGGGCCTATGATTTTTAGTAGATGATAAAGTTTTTTATGATGTTTGTATAGAAGTTAGTAGGCAATTGATGATTAAGGGAAACACGATAATAGTCAATGTTTGGATGAAAATTTGAGGGAGATAATTGGAGAGTGTGCTATTAATAGTAGTTGAGCAAGAAACTTATGATGGATGATATAATGTGAATAACCGACGATGAATATCAGTTGAAAGGCTGATGATGGCGGGTGTCCAGTTCCATTCTGTTAAGGCAATATATATCCATATTGATGTGTGAGGACATCATATATCCCTTAATGAAGGGACTGAAGTAGTGTGTCATATTAGTAGTCTGACGACACACTAACATAATCAATTGATATATAGCTACATGCTCCTCTTCCCAATGTTAAGTGGCCCTCACTAGGGCCACCACGATCCTTAAATTACAACTCCAATATAGAGAGAGAAGTACCATTGCACCGCCATGCACAGCTCTGCTACTCTTCCTCATCTAAATTTCTCTATTTAGAAAGGGTAGCGTCACAGCACAACCATACATAGCACCTGAACTCCCAATGTGCTTTCTACAAATAATTTTTCTACTCTTTTCAAACTTAATCTCAGATTCTATAGACTTAAATAAACACTTGATAATTTAAAATTCATAAAGACTTAATGGATACAAGGGCAAACATGAACTTTTTATCAGGTTTTAAATGTGTTGACATTTGTAGTAGCAATTACTACAGCCTACTCCCCTATTGAGAGATCTTAACCAACTCTCTACCCTATTACCATGATAAAAAACTATATCCTCCCCTCCCACAAAAGATCATGTATCTACCTCCCCTGGCTTCACCCTCTCACTCCTTCACTTGATTACTTTACTTGGGCCCCCTCGAGCAACCTTCCTAAACCATGTCTACTGTAGTTAATCCACCAAACTACCTTAAATTCTTTTCTATGGTTTGGGACCATCAAAATACCCCTCTTTCCTAATCTAGTGCCTCCCCACAAAGTTAATTTCTAATCACATCATCGAATATGAGAGGCCATTAGGTAGGAACGAAACTTCATTAATAATTCAATAATTTTAAATTGACATTTTTAGTCTACTTGAAACTAAAGTGCATCATCACTTTTTGTTTAACCACATCCTTATTAGAAATTTGTCCCTTTTGTTACAAATCTGGGCCCAAGTATTGTGATTTTGATGATAACAAACATTATTATTTCTCGACTAATGCTATTCTTGAATATCTATTTTATTTGTTCTGCTAACTAACCTTTCAGGTCCACAAGTTCACTTGGAACATCAAATCATCTTAAAATCAGGTAGACTAAGATTGAGTCAAACTGTGATTTCTATTCAAATATATCTTTTATCTTTTCTTGAGTCAAATGTACTTTAATGGATCTTGAAGCTAAGTAACCTTGCACACACACTCAAGGGGAGAAATTTGGTGAGTTAGAATTTTTTTATTTTTGATCATATAATACAGCATGATTTTAAATCTTCTTAGACAATCAATAAAAATTAGAAACCCTAATTAAGGCATCATGTTAACATGAGATAATTAACTAATCATACTGGATGATCCAGAACATTTAAGATAATCAATCTCATGTATGAAATTTAGCCGCCAATCATATTTTAGGCATGCTTTTGGAATTATAATTTTTGTATAATACTCCAAGACGATCGACATCATCCTGGATGATGCAAGACAATAATGTCTAAATTGATCCAATGATTAAAAGAGTAATTAAGGTTAGATTGATTGATCATATTATCCAGGATGATCGCAGAATCATACTAGATGATCTATAATAAAAATCTTAATTTTCTCCTAAATCTCTTGGATGTTTTGAACTTTCTGCTGGACGATAAAGTCTATTTTTGAACTAATCGTACAGGACAATCTCTACATCATCCTGGAGGATCAATTATATTTCTATATCATCCTGATTTATCTCCTGGATGTCCCAAAATATCTGTTGGATGATAATGTATGATTTAAACTAATTGCCTAGGATGATGTTCACATTATCCTAGACGATCAGAATAAATATTATGTTCTACTCGTACAAGAAACCTAGATCATCTTGGTTGGAAGGGCTGATTTAAACTAAGCATACAGGACGAGGGATAATCTTTGATGGCAAGTTGAAAATGTGGATATTTTTAAGGCCTTATATTTAAGCTCTCTCAATTACTGATGATAAAATCTTTTGTTATTGTCATGACCTGAGAGAGCTTAGAGAAGGAGAAGGAGAGCTTGGGGGAGAGAGAGAGAGAGAGAGAGAGAGAGAGAGAGAGAGAGAGAGAGAGAGAGAGACTTATGAGGGGGAGTTTGTGAGGTGTTTACAAAGGTTACTCCATGCAAGGATTTAGGCCGTCTTCTCCAATCATCGTCCTTGGCTCCTTGGTGGCTCTAAGGAGGTCTTAATCAGCACTAGATTAAGGTTCTCTACGTCTTTTAGGAGGAAGCAAAAGGAGTTTGGGTTCTCTACCTACTTCAAGATGAATACAAATTTTTAAAACCACCAATTCACGACCCTCTTGGTTAGCCTCAGGCTAGTTTATAAGGGCTTAAAAACCCTAACAAACTTTCAAGTGGTATCAAAGTGAGATTCAAAATATCAAGTTTTAGAAAACTTTGAATTGAAGATCCATGGCTAACTTTTATAAACGAAACATGGCGGAAGGATATTCCATTACTCGACCACCCTTATTTGATAATATGCCATTTGATTTTTGGAAAACTCACATGCCCACCTTTTTGCAATCTACAGATTATCACATGTGGATGTTTGTAAAAGAAGATTATTTTATACTAACACATGAAATTAATGGCATAAAAGCTGAACTTCCTTTTTTAATGGACTTTTAATAATAGAGATCTAGCACAACTTAATGCAAAATATTTAAAATATTTTTTTTGTGCACTGAAATCTGAAGATTACATGTGTGTTTCAATATGTATAACTAGTAAAGAAATCTGGGATAGATTATGCATTACTTATAAAGGCACAAGTGAAGTTAAGCAATCTAGATTAAATATTTTACTTCATGGCTATGAACTTTTTTGCATGAAACCTAATGAGTCAATATCTAAAATGTATACTAGGTTTACACAAATAGTCACCTCCCTGCATGCCTTAGGAAGAGAGCTAACAAATTATGAGAAAGTTAATAAAATATTGAGATGTTTAACTTCTTCATTTGATGCTAAGATTATTGCTATAACTAAATCTAAGGATTTGAATGTTTATTCTATAGATAACTTACTATGATCACTCATTGCTTATGAGTAAGGAGTGAACCAAAGACAACATGATGCAGTGGTGAAAAAGAAGGACAAAACTGTAGCCTTAAAGGCTGATGATTCTGATAATGATACTTCATGTTTTGAGAATGATGATATTATCTTAATTACAATGTAATTAAAAATCTTTTTTAGAAAGAAACAAAAGCACTATCAGAAATTCAACAAAGGTAAGAATAGCAAGAATTTTAAAGGTTCTTCTAATGTTATTTTTTTTTTTTTTTTTGAATGCAAGAAGTCATAACTTGTAAAAGCTAATTTCCCTACACTTAAGGCTTACCCAAGCAAGTAGAAGGGTGAGAAGAAACCCAAGTTCAAGAAGGGTAAGCTAATAATCCAAAAGGCTTTTTAGATGGATTCTGCATCTAACGCCTTTGAAATTGAAGTAGAAGATGAGATAATAAACTTGTGTTTGATGGCAGATGATTATCTTGGTCACTCTAACCAAGAAGAGGTATTTGAATTAACATATAATCAATTTCTTAAAGTTTCTAAGAAAATTCATTCATCTTATAGAAAGCTTAAAAAATTACATGCTAACTTGAAATTGGAATTTCTAAACTTACAAAAAGAGCATAGAGTTTTGATTAAAGATTATTCTAAAGTTGATAGTAATCATATGACTTTATTGAATGATTTTGACTCATTGAATGCAAAGCATATTGATTTAATAAATGAGCATGATTCCTTGAAAAGTTTATATATTGAGAAAGAAAATGCATATAAGGAATTAGATATTCTTACAACTGATTTAGATAGTAAGGAGCATGCCTTGAAAATAAAAATTTCAATTCTTGAAAATATAAATAAGTTTTTAGAAGCTAACTACTTTAAAAGAAAATAAAAAACCACCCTCAATGCTTGAGTTTCATAGACCATCAGATCATCATGCATTATTCAAACCGAGAGAGAGGCATTATAACTCGAGTAGACTTTTCTTGGTGTTAGATATTTCTCTTGTGGCATGTTAGGATATATCTCTCGCACTTGCACCGTTCATCATAGTACACAATGGGTGTAGAGACCTAAAGTTCAAAACTCACAGCATAACATGCATACATTACATTCCTCTTTCCATAAGAAGGGGCTCAAACTTGTTTGGGTTCCCAAATCTAACATTTGATGATTTTGTAAGGGTGTTGTCACACAAGATCTCGTGAAAGCATGTGGTACCTCGATAGTGGATGCTCATGCCATATGATTAGAGATTCTAATCAATTTGTTTTGCTGGGGGCAATATCACTCTTAGAGATAATACCACCAGGAAAGTGGTGGGAGTGGGTATAATCAGAAACTCTAAGAACCTTTTGATTGAAAATATTTTACTTGTTGATGGGTTACAATATAATTTTCTAAGCATAAGCCAGTTGTGTGATAAAGGCTACACAATTAAATTTCTAACTGTTAGCTGCATCATAAACCTAAATGGAAAATTTGTGTTGCATGGAAAAAAATTAAATAATATTTACATACTAGATTTAAATTCTATTAATTCTGATAGCATCCTTTGCCTGAAAACTATTACTGATGAATCTTGGTTGTGGCTTAGGAGGTTATGTCATGCTAACATGAAAACACTTTAAAAAGTAACCCAAAAAAGACTTAGTAAGAGGAATCCCCAAGCTTGAATTCACTAAGGACCACCTGTGTGATGCCTGTCAATTAAGAAAATAAGTCAAATCCTTTTTCAATTAAATTAAAGAAATTAGCACCTCTAAACCTTTAGAAGTTTTTCACATAGATTTTTTTGGATCCATTAGCACTACAAGCTTAGGGGGAAAGGTCTTTGGATTTGTAATAGTTGATGAATACTCTAGGTTCACTTGTCACATAAACGTGAGTCATTCAATGAATTTAAATCATTCTCCATTTGGATTCAGAAAAAGCTAGGTTGTGATATCTTGACCATCCATAGTAACCATGGTGAAGAGTTCGAAAATGAGACATTTGAAACTTACTACTATGAGCAAGAGATTTATCATAACTTCTCATCTCCTAGGATCCCTCAGCAAAATGGGATAGTTGAAATGAAGAAGAGGATCTTAGTGGAAGCCGCTATAGTCATATTTGCTAAGTATTCACTTACAAAATACTTTTAGACAGAAGCGGTGAACACAGCCTATTATTTGTTGAATAGGGTGAATATTAGATCCAAATAAAATAAGAAACCCTATGAGATTATTAAAGGTAGGACGCCTAACCTTTCTCACCTACATATCTTTAGATGTAAAGTATTCATTCTAATAATAAAAAATGAAACTTAGGAAAAATTGACCAAAAATCTGATGGAGTGTTCTTAGGCTATTAAATGTAGAGAAATCCTATAGTGTTTCATAATAGGACATTGGTGGGGGAGGAGACTACTCATGTAATATTTGATGAATCTAATTTTGAGAAGTCTAGGATTGAGGAAGAAGATGAAGTTAGTGAGAACTCAATGAGTAGAAACTACAAATCTAGAGGAAAGGGTAGAACCTCAAAATACTTTGCCTAGAGAATAGAGATATCCTTCGAGTCATCTTAAAGAACTATCTTAGGAGACCTTTTTGAAGGTGTTAAAACTAGACATGGACTTAAAAAATAAGTTAACCACTCTGCCTTAAGCTCAATGATTGAACCCATCAACATCAATCAAGCCCTTTCAGATGAATTTTGGATCCTATCCATACAAGAGAAACTAAATCAATTTGTTAGGAATGATGTCTGGGAGCTAATAGAAAGACCTAAGGACCAAAGTGTAGTAGGAACCAAATTGGTCTTTAAGAATAAAATGAGTGATTCTTGTGTGGTGGTTAGGAATAAGACAAGATTGATGGCTAAAGGGAATAATTAAATAAAAGTAATTAATTTTGAGGAGACTTTTGCCCCTATAGCTAGATTGGAAGCGTTAGAGTTCTACTAGCCTTTGCATGTTATAAGGGATTTAAGCTTTTCCAAATGAATGTCAAGAGTGTTATTTTAAATGGGGTAATAAAAGAAGATGTATTTGTAGAGCAACACCCAGGCTTTGAGTTGGAGATGAATTATTCATTGTACAGATTTATGTTGAGAATATACTTTTTGAATCTTCTGATAAAAATTTATGTGATGATTTTTTTAAAATAATGAGTAAGAAATTTGAGATGAATATGATGGGAGAATTGTCCTATTTTTTGGGGTTTAACATAAGGCAAATGGATGATAGAACTTTTTTTAATCAATCATAATACATTAAGTACATCTTAAAAAAATGAGAAATGGATAAAGACAAGCTAATAAACACTCCTATGAGCTCCAATGTTCAATTAGATAAAGACTTAAATGGAAAATTAGTTGATCAAAAGAAATATATAGGAATTATTGGATCTCTCCTTTACTTGACAGCTAGCAGACCTAATATAATATTTAGTGTTTACCTTTGTGCTAGACTTCAAGCTGATCCAAAGGAGTCCCACCATACTGTAGTTAAGAGAATCCTTATATATCTCTTAGGAACCTAAAAATTAGGAATTTGGTATCCAATGTATAACACTTCTTTTGAGATTATAGGATATTCTGATTCAAACTTTACTGGGTGTATGGTGGATAGAAAGAGCACCTCTGAAACATGTTAATTCATATGATAATCTTTAGTCTCCTAGTCTAACAGAAAATAAAACTCAGTTACACTTTCCACTATTGAAGCTGAATACATAGCTTTAGGAAGTTGTGTGGCCCAAGTCGTTTGGTTAAAGTAACATATTCAAGATTTAGGATTACTTGTAGGCACAATGTAAATTATATGTGATAACACTAGTGTCATCTGCATTTCTAAAAATCATATCCAACATTCTATAACCAAACACATTGATATAAGGCATCACTTTATTAGGGACCAAGTTACTAAAGGAGATATTGAGCTACACCATGTAGCAACTGAAAACCAACTAGCTCACATTTGTACTAATCCATTAGCCTTTGAAACTTTTAGCATCTTAAGGACCAGATTAGGTGTCATAAATATAAATGCATGAACTTGATGATTACTGAACTCTAAATTTTTTATTTTCTGATCTTTCTTTTATTTTTATTTGCATATTTGTTTTCATTTATGTGCTATTATTTTCTGAGTTTCATTTTTATATTTTTTTTCCTTTCAGTTTTTTTATTTGAGGTCGTCATAGATAATCTACATCATCCTGGACAATATGATCGAATTTTGGCTCAATAATTAGTATTCATCCTGGAGGATTCCATCTTTGTCCTTGATGATCCACGTGACAAAAATAATTTGACATTTTAAATTTGGTCGGTATGATTCATTATTGCCAATTATGTTGGACAATCCTCCTGTCTATCCTAGACAATCGAGCCAGTCAATAATTATATGGTATGAATCCTCGGGGTGATCATCTGTGACTAATCATCCGGGATGATACCTAATCATCTTGGATGATATGATCGCTTTTTTGACCAATCGTCTAGATGAATTATTGCTCCTGATTGTCCTAAACGATCTTATGATCGTCCTGGACAATTTCGTCGACCCTATATAAATAGATGATTTATATTGGCTTTTTCACTCCAAAATCCTTCAAATCCTTCTTTCTTTCAGTTTAAATATTCTCTATGGTTGGTGGCAAATGTTCTAGGATGCTAACTGGAAGTTTCTCGAGGGGAACTTTAGGCCCTCGCTTCTCTGAAGCAGCTAATCAGGCAGCTTACCTTCGGTATAAAACTCTAGGGATTATAACCTCAAAGATAGTCAATCCTCATACACTAACCTATTTGATATTATATATGTTCTCACATACTACCCTTAGCTTCATTCTGACCCTCGAATTCCCTTTCCATTCTAAACTTCTATATGAGTTTTTTGCCAGGCTTAGACTTAACTCTACCTACACTGCACTTTAATCATATGTCAACAAACGACCTGTAAAAATCACTTATTTGGACTACCATGAAATTCTTAAACTTTCCACCACTGGCAACAAGCTTCATGTCTTAGCTTTAGATCCTGATTTCAACTGGAGCCTTGTTAATTAGTATTTAAGACACACCAGTGTCACTTTCCATGATGGTGCCTCTAGTTCATTAGTCAAAGATGCTAGGACCATATAACATGTACTTTGAACTTCTCTAATTCCAAAAGTTGGTAACTATATTCACATTACTCCTCTACTCTCCATCACCACTTATTATGTAATGTCTCGTAGGGATTTCAATGATACTTATCTTCTATTATGATACATTGAACACTTGACTAGTATTAGAGATCCCGGACATAAGAGAAAACCAAATCTGGCCCTAGGATACATCATTGCCTATGTTCTTGAAATGAAGTATAACCTTCAGTATCCTATCCCACCAAACTATCGTTATGCCTTCTACACCAATAGCTCCTTCCATATCCTTCACAGCACTCATCTCCATTTGGGACACGAGGAGGCCGAGGGAGCAATGGAAGAATATATTCTTGAACCTGTTCCTATTCGCCAGCACTCACAACTAGATTAGTTGGTCGAGAGTTTTGATCAGTGGGAGGCCAGATTTGACTCTTACGTAGTTTCGCAAGAGAAGCATACAACAAATGTTTATCATTTTAATGCCTATGTAGCCCAACAATACCAGCAGCATGACCAGGATATGGCCTAGTTTAGGGAGCAGTTTGCTTCCATTTACAGTCTCTTTTAGCCAACACCAACACTTCCTTCACCTGATCAGGGTCCTTCTTACTTTTAGATTGTTTAAACCTTGCACACACACACTCGGGGGGAGAAATTTGGTTAGTTAGAGTTTTTTTTTTAATTATTATATCATACAAGACGATTTCAAATCATCCTAGATGATCAGTTAAAATAGAAATCCTAATTAGGACATCCTGTTAAGATGAGATAATTAACTAATCATACTGGATGATCCACATCATCCAGGACAATCCAGATCGTCTAGAACGATTAGTCACATGTATGAAATTTAGCTGCCAATCATATTTTAGGCATTTTTGAAATTGCAATTTTTGTCTAATCATCCCGAAAAATAGATATCATCCTGGAAGAAGCAAAACAATCATGCCTAAATTGATCTGATGATTAGGAGAGTAATTAATGTTAGATTGATCGATCATATCATCCGGGACGATCGTAGAATCGTACTAGATAATTTATAAGAAAAACCTTAGTTTCTCCTAAATCTCTTGGATGTCTCGAAATATCTGTTGAATGATAAAGTATTTTTTTAACTAGTCGTACAAGATGATCTCTACATCGTCCTGGATGATTAGTTATATTTCTATATCGTCCCGATTTATCTCTTGTATGTCTCAACTAGCTGCTGGACGATAATGTATTATTTTGAACTAATAGTACATGACGATGTACACATCATCTTGGACGATCAGGATAAATATTGTGTTCTAATCGTATAGGAAATCCATATCGTCCTAGCTAGAAGGGCTGATTTAAACTAATCATACATGACATCCTGGACGATCTTTAACGTCAAGTTAAAAATTAGGGTGTTTTAAGGCCTTCTATTTAAGCTATCTCAAATGCTGATGATAAAATCTTTTGTTATTGTCCTAACTTAAGAGAGCTTAGAGAAGGAGAAGGAGAGCTTGGGAGAGAGAGAGAGAATCTTGTGAGGGGGAGTTTGAGAGGTGTTCACAAAGGTTGTTCCAAGCAAGGATTCAGGCTGTCTTCTCCCATCGTCGTCCTTGGCTCCTTGGTGGCTCCAGGGAGGTCTTCATCAGCACTAGATCGAGGTTCTCTGCCTGATTCAGGAGGAAGTAAAAGAAGTTGGGGTTCTCTTCCTGCTTCAGGAGGAAGCAAAAAGAATCTAGGTTCTCTGCCTCACCTGGGTCGGTGAAAAAGATTTTATAAGGACTTTTCCGCCTTATTGTGGGAGTAAAAAAAGTGACACTACAATTTTAGTGCAATACCTAGAGGGGAGGCTCAGGAGGGTGGATGTATATCAGGTTGACCGAACCGCTATAAAAATCTTGTGTTCTTTCTGTTTTTATTTCTACACTTAATTTTCGCGTTATTTACTTTTGATTATTTGTGTGGTTGAAATATCATAACTCTGTCTCTGTGATATTGTTCTACTTACGCCTTGGGATAAAAGTAATTTGTTTTAAGAAAATATCAAAAATCTAAAAATGATTTTCCTAGTTTTAAGTATTTTTAAAACTACCAATTCACACCCTCCTCTTGATTAGCCTCGGATTTTTTCATAAGGACTTAACAACCCTAACAAACTTTAACATTTTTCCTAACTAGCATCACTTTTTGTTTAACCACATCCTTATTAGAAATTTGAATACCATGAATCTATTAAGTTCTCTGCTATATTCATTTATGCATGGAATGGTGCTCTTGGAAGGACTCCTTGAGCCTCTCTTAAAAACTCTCCTTCATCAATTCCAATTGGCTTGTAATTACCGATTCAGAAGGTGGGCAGTGATCCCATCCTTAGAATATAATGACTTATTTAAAACAAATGTGTATTCATATATAACTATCTCAAATTTTATTATTGCTGTTTTTAAAAAAAAAAAATTTATATAAATAAAATAAAAAAATTAATTCAAACAAAACCTAAATTTCCTAATATGAAATAATAATTAATATGGTCAAACAATAAACAATATAACCTTATCCTTACAAAGCTTAATAAAATTTTTTGAAATACCAATTGGTAAAATCTTTTCCCGACTACATTTTAAGTCCACCCTCCCTTGTCTTATGATCAATGTCCTCTCATTATCAATTTGTAAAATTTGAGAAAATTATGAATTTCAAATTTCAATATATATTCTAATCATTTTTTTTTAATCAGACTGCTCTCCCACAAAAGCTCAAATACAAGAGGAATGGAACATCAAGAATTTTTTTTTTTGGATCGAATATAAAAGAACAAAAAAGTGTCAATATCTTTATATCAATTGTATCAATATGAACTTCAAAATTAGTTTGTTTGCTTAGAGATTATTGCTGCATATAAAAGTTTTATTATACAAATCTCAATATAAATTTAATAATTTTCAAAATCTTCTTGATATAATATGCATCAGATATCCTGGCAAAAACTTTTTTTTCCCCTAAAAAATGCAAGAAAATTGGCACAAACATGAAAAGAAAAGAAAAACGGAAATAAAAAACCGAAATAATGTTTAAAAGTTTCATATAGCATAATCTTTAGTCCAGAAAATAAAAATAAAAACATGAAAAGCATTCAAAGTAGCTCAAGAAATGATGCCATTATTAAAAGAAAGGCAAGCTTAGTAGTAAATCTTTAAATGAGTCATACGGTCCAATAATCTAAAATATTAGAATTTTTTTTTTATTCGCGGTTGCAGCTCAAGCAACAATACTATCATTGAGTGACAGTCCAGCCAGCTGATTTGTGGGGTCTCCATGCGCATTAGCATTTTCCTTAAGGACCTCCATAGCCTCAAAAACCTTGGCCCTGAGAGCTTCAGGAGACTCTAGCAGATGCAGAACTTCAGTTTGATCCATTTCAAGAAGCATTCCAGTTACCTTTGCAACATTTTCATGTTCGATCTGATCCACCAAAGGATAAAGAATCTCCCCAAGGATCTGCAAGAAAAACATACAAAATACATAAATAAATAAATTAGTATAAGCAAGTATGGTGGTCTGCCACAGTTTTATTTGATTATATCTTTCTTGCCATGTTTCACAAATTTCATGGTTAAAAATATTATTTTATGATCACATCAGCTAAAGTGTAGTAATTATAAACAGCAAGTTGTCTTACTTTTTCAAAAAGAAAGGAGTCTATCATATTCATAACAGTTCTAAAAAAACTGCTTTTTTCATAACTTTTCTATAATTATTTTAATAGCTACCCCAAAGAGACCTAAAGATTCGTTTGGAGCAACTTTACCACAACTTTGCTTTTCTGATAGTAAACTACAAGCCTCTTTAACAACATTTTATTACTATTTTTTTTATGTTTTTGTGGCTAGAAGGTAATAGCTATAAGAAATTTATTGTCTTTTTCAAAAGGAAAAAAATTTATAATATTCATAATAATTTTTAAAAATCTCCTTTTCTGTAATAATTCTATAGCAACTTTTTCCTAAAATTTTACAAACATCCCCAATGAACACTAAGGGTTCATTTGAGGCGGCTATATATTTTTATAAAGATGGTTGTAAAGTAATTGTAAGCAAAATAATCCTTTAAAAAGCAATTGTGAATATTATATATATATATATATATATATTCAACAGTTGAACAATTGATTTTTTATAGCTACCACACATTAATAAATTTGGTTGTTAAAAGTAGCCTCCCATCATTAAAAAATAATAATAGCCAAATGAAAGTCTAGCAGCAATCTTAAAAGCGAAACAATGAAAATGCTGTTTCAAACGGACCCTAAGTTATAGAGAGAGAGAGAGAGCATACCCTCTTCTGCTCATATGGGGTTGAATTGGCAAGAGATGAAGGCATCGCATCAGCAGAAAATGGCTGTGGCATAATAGCATCCCTTGATGGCAAACCCCCCATGTCATAAGCAGATAGCATTCCAGCAGCAAAACCCGGCATCAGAACATCAGGAACATTTCGTCCAGGAGGATAGCGATAAGTACGTCCTCTAGGAAGCATCTGGCATTTATGGGCTCTCATTTAATATCAATGACTGTTGAGGGGGATTATCAATGTGAAAATACTCACCTGTTGATGCATCATTGGAACAGGATGTCGTGGTTGAGCAGGACCCATCCCAGCATATCTAACACCTGGTCTTTGAGCTTGCTGACCTTGTTGAGCCAATGGCATGAAGAAATTTGGCATTGGTGCTCCACCAGGTCTAATTCCAGGCACAAGAGGCTGTTGAAAGCCAAAACCATTCTGCAAGGAATATCAGTTTAACTTCATTCATTGATATCTAAAATTAACAGAACAGAGGGTTTACTTGAGGTCAAAATTACAGCGTGCTAATTAGGGAAACTAAAAAAAGAAAGCCATAGGCAGTATAAACACACGAGCTCACACGTTCCTTTTAAAAAAAAAAATTACAAACCGACTTTATAAGAAAAATAGATTATTTATATTGCAAATATTGTGAAGTTATTCCGAGTTAAATTTTATGTACCCAGTATCGCTTATTAGTTTTGAACTTTAAAATGAAGTGATGAAATATGAAAAATAAAATAAAATGTTGTCCTAAAAATAGATGGGGGTATGACATGTAAAGAATGCTAACAAAAATATTTTTGAAAGTAAGATGCAAGATCTAAAGATTTTAATTGTGCACGAGAAAATTAATAATATGTGAAAAAAAAAAACTAGTGATATTAAGAATGTTGTAAAGAATATGCTTGGAGTATCAAAAGGAAGAGTAAAAATAATTGGTGGAATCAAAATGTGCAAGAAAAGATAAAAAATAAAAAAGATTAGTTATAAAAATTATTTTGGATATAAAAAACTTTAAAAACTGTGAAAGATATAAAAGGGCTCGTAAAAAATCTAATAAAATAAGATGTGATGCAAAAAAAATAGTTTTTAATGATTTATATGATAGATTAAATACTGAGAAGGGTGAAAGATGTATGTATAAGTTAGCAAAACAAAGAGATATGAAAAATAAAGATTTAATTCAAATGAAGTGAATTAAGGATGAAGATATTAAAATAGGATATTCAATAAAGGTAGATGAGATGTTTAGATAAACTTTTTAACAAAAATTGTGAGAATACAATTGACTTTCATGACCTTAGCATCCTAAATGAAAATAGATATTTTTATTTTTATTCTCATATAACTAAAACTGGAGTTAGAGAGGTCTTAAAGAAAATAAAGTGTGAAAAAATGGTTGGACCTAATTATTTCAATAGAGGTGTGGAAATGCTTAGGAGATGAAGGAATTAATTGGCTTACAAAATTTTCAATATTATTCTCAAGACTAAAAAGAAGTCAAATGAGTGGAGAAGAAGTGTGTTGATTCTTATTCTTAAGAATAAAGTTGACACACAAAAGTGTAAATTATTGAGAAATTAAGTTAATGTGGCATATAAAAAAAAGGTTAATATGGTATAATTTAAAATTATGGGAGAGAGTTATTAAGCATAGGTTACGACGGGATACTAATGTCATACTTTTTATTGATGTCGGGTAGGTCTACTATGGAAGCTATACATTTATTGAGAGGTTTGATAGAGAATCATACAGAGAATAAAGAGGATCTATGATTTTCATTGATTTAGAAAAATCATATGATAAAGTTCCAAGAATAGTGCTCTGAAGAGTTCTAAAAAAGAAAATAGTTAATAATACTTACATTCAAGTCATTAAAGATATGTATATCGAAGCTGTTACTTGTGTTCAAAACAAGGTTATTTCCTATTTTAGTTGGATTGCATTAAAGATCAACTTTAAGCCCATATCTTTTTGCTTTAGTCATGGATGCTTTAATTAGACATTTACAAAAGGATGTACCCTAGTGTATGATTTTTACTTATAATATTCTTTTTGTTGAAAAGATTAGATAATTAGTTAAAAGAAAACCGGAATTATGGAGATCAACTTCAGATTTTAAATATTTTCATTTGAGTAGATCAAAAACCAAATACATAGTCTAATTTTACTAATAATACCTCTAGTGGGGGATTGTGACTTTGGGCGATCAAGCCATTAAAAAAAGTACACGTTTTAGAAATCTCGGGACTATAGTTCAAAGTGATGGTGAAAAAGTAGATTATTAGTAGAATTCAAGTTGGATAGTTAAAGTAGAAGAATGTGATAGGAAATACTTGAGTTCGCAAGTAACCATAAGGGTAATACTTTGAGTTCCTATTACCGATCGGTGAAAAAACAGTGAGAATAATGTGAAATCTGGGTGAAACAGCCCAAAACGATGTATTGCGGTAGGAAAATCAAAGCCAAACAATAATGAAAACAAGATATAAGAGATCCTCAATTCGAGAGGAGGATTGTCTCTCCCAAATCTCTAGACAAGAGAGCCTAGAGCCCAAATCGCCAAAGAACCTAATTGAGAACAAATCAAAACATAATCCCTCCCTAAACATCTCATGCTCTTTAATAAAAAAACTTTTCTAATCGACTTCCCTCCCAAGCCCTAGCCGCCACCTCCTTTTCAATTTAAATTCAATTGGACTAATGGGGCCCAACATGTGGGAGGGCAAGAAAAAGGGAGGAGGAAAACTTCTGCCGCCTGTAGACTTGAGCAGGCTGGCTGGGCCGGTTCAGGGTGATCCAGCCTAAGAATATCATCCTCCCAAAGAATCACCTTGTTCTCAAGGTGAAAACAAAGATAGTGATGTTTCACCCTCTCGTATGGCTCCCACGTGGCCTCGTAATCAGGAAGGTTCTTCCACTTGATCAATACTTCCTTAGTTTCATCTTCTTTCTGGCAGACCCCCATCAGCTCCAAGGGTTCCAGAACCACCTATAAATCCTCAGTAAGTGTCGCCGGTAACTCGGGGCAGGCTGTATAATCACCAATGGCCCTTCTCAACGGAGATATATGAAAAACCGGATGTATAGTCGCCGTTGGTGGTAGTTTCAGCCGTTATGTTATTGCTCTGACCTTCTCCAGCACTTCATAATGTCCAAAGTACCTTGGAACAAGCTTCTCATTCCTCCTGTTGGAGACTGTCTTCTGTTTGTATGGTCGGAGCTTCAAGAACACCCTCTCCCCCACTTCGAACTGGATGCCCTTCTTATGCCCATCAGGTTGTTTCTTCATAATCTATTGAGCTCTCAGAAGATGTCTCTTCAACTCCTCTAGCACTTTATCCCTCTCCTCCAAGTACCCTACTAAAGAAACTAGAGTACTGCTACTCCCAAAGTGCACTAAGTGGGGAGGATCCCGTCAGTACAACACCTTGAAAGGGATCATCTGAGAAACAGAATGAAAAGATGTGTTGTACCAGTACTCAGCCCATGTTAACCACTTGGCCAATAGCTTAGGAGTCTCTGACACAAAGTATCTCAGGTAAGTCTCCAAGCTCCTATTGACTACTTCTGTTTGGCCATCAATTTGTGGGTGGTAAGTTGTGCTCCTCTTCAAAATTATCCCCTGTAATCTGAATAACTCCATCCAAAAGTGGTTGAGGAACACCTTATCTCTATATGATACTATCACCTCTTGTACCTCATGCAATCTGACCACCTCTCTGATGAAAGCTGAAGCCAATGTCACCGAGGTGTAAGTGTGTCGGAGGGGGATGAAATGAGCATACTTGCTCAATTTATCTACCACCACTAAAATCATCATGAAACCTTCTGAACATGGTAGCCCATCTATGAAGTTCATAGATATCTCCTCTCATACTCATCCCAATAGAACCAACGGCTGTAGTAGTCCTCCTGGTGACATAGACGGGAATTTGTTCCTTTGATAGATCTCACATCTAACCACCATCTCTTCTACATCTTTATGCATCCTCTTCTAATAAAGCTCTAAAGCTAGCCTTCTGTATATCTTCTGCACTCCTAAATAGCCCCCAACAGTGCTTCCATGAAACTCCTGGAGTAAGTTTGGGATGTGGATTGAAGTCCGGGGCATCACAAATCTTTCCTGATATAGCAATCTACCCCCCTCCAATGAGCACTCTGGGTGGCTACCCTCTTCCCTCAGTAAATCTGCCCTGATCTTTCCCAGATCCTCAACCCTAACTTTCCTCTCTGATGGCCTCCCAATCTAGCATCAAAGGAATAGATAGTTCCACTGACTGCAGCTCCCCCATGCATCTGGACAAGGCATCTACCGTCTTGTTCTCCACTCTTAACTTATATTGAATTTCAAAATCATACCCCAGCAACTTGGACAGCCTCCTTTGATGCTCCCCTATCACCAACCGTTGTTATAGCAGGTATTCCAAGCTCCGCTGATCTGTCCTGATAATGAAATGCCTCCCTAGTAGGTAGGGCCGCCACTTTTGAATGGCCAAAATGATGGCCATTAACTCTTTCTCATAAACTAACTTCAGCTGGCTCTAGTGGTCCACACCTGGCTGAAATACGCAATGGGTCTATGACTCTGCATAAGCACAACACCCAACTCGTACCCAGACGCATCTATCTCCACTATGAAGATCTGAGTGAAATATGGCAAAGCTAGAATCGGCACCGTAGTTATAGCCTTCTTCAAGCTCTCAAATATTGATGTGGCCACCTCCTCCCATAGGAAATCATCCTTCTTCAACTGCTTAGTGAGTGGTCATGCTATGGTGTTGTATCCCTTTACAAACCATCTGTAGTAACCTATTAATCCTAGGAATCCACTCAGCTCCTTCAGATTTTTAGGCACTAGTCATTTCAGTATTGCCTCAATTTTGGACTGATCTACTATCATCCCTTCTTTTGATACAACATGGCCCAAGTACTCTACACTGGCATGTGCAAAGCAGCACTTCTTCAAATTGGTTCTCAGCTGGTGCTCCTACAACACCTCTAACACTCTTTTTAAATGCTCCCATTGATCATCTTTTGTCCTGCTGTAGACTATGATGTCATTGAAGAACACCAGTACAAATTATTTGAGATAAGATTTGAAAACCTTATTCATAAGTGCCTGGAAAGTGGTTGGAGCATTGGTGAGGCCAAAAGGCATCACCAAGAACTCATAGTGTCCCAGTCTTGAAGGCAGTCTTGGGCACATCCTCCTTCATTCGAATTTGATGGTATCATGATTTCATATATATCTTGCAGAAGATCATTGTTCCACTCAATTCTTCTAACAGCTCATCAATAAATGGTATTGGGAACTTGTCAGGTACAGAGTACTTGTTGAGCACCCTATAGTCCACACAAAATTGCCAGTTGTCATCTTTCTTCTTCACCAATAAAAATGGACTAGAGAAGGGACTACGACTAACACTAGGTCTGATGATCCTTGCCTCCAGCATCTTTTTAATTAACTTTTCAATTTCATCTTTCTGAAACTGAGGGTAGCAATAAGGCCATACGTTGATGGGTGACACACCCTCCCTAAAAATGATGGCATGCTCTTGCTCCCTCTACGGTGGCAATCCCTGAGGTGGCTGAAACACCTCTTGGAATTGCTGAATCAGCAGATGTATGGAGAGGGATATGTCCCCTCCCTCTTCCAATCCAGCTCTCTCCACACTGTGCAGCTCCACTAAATATCCTCCATCCATCAACTGTATATCCCTCACCATAGTTTTAAGAGAAATCATGGATTTGGATAGCCCTGCATCTCCCCTAATCACCACCTTCCTTCTATCTACCATCAACTCCATCATGAGTGCTCCCCAATTCACCTTGATGTCTCCCAAAGTATGGAGTCATTTCATCCCCAAGATAACATTTGTACTCCCTAATTCCAATGGAAGAAAATTTTTCCTCACTTGAATCCCCTAGATAGTCAGTAGCACTCATCTGAAGATCCCCAAACCTTTCTCCACCCTTCCCATACCCATCATCACCCCGTAACAACTGGTATACACCAATCTCACTCCGAATTGGTCGGATGACCTGAGTGAAAAAAAAATTGTGGTATCTCATTATCAATTAGCACCACCACCTCCTTGTCCTCTATCTCCCCCTTCAACTTCATGGTATGTGAATCCTACCACCGAGTTCAGAAAAACCTCAACCAGATCCAAATGCACCTTCTCCTCCATCTCCTCCTCTGAACCCTCCTCACCTCCCTCAGTTTCCTCGTCATCACAGATGGTGAGAATCTGAAGAGTTTGATCATTGCATCGATGCCCAGACATATACTTCTCATCGCACATGAAGCATAACCCCTTAGCCCTCTTCTCCTGCATCTCCTTCTCTATCGACCGCTTGTAATTTTCCCCACTCCCTACTCTTACAGTCTGCTCCCTGGTGGCCTCTCTACTTCCTCCTGTTGGACCTTCAGGTGCTAGATGGGTGGTCATCAACCTATAAGTGCTCCCTGTGCTGTTACTCCTGGCCCCGCCTCTCTAGATTTCTCTGATTTTCAACTAGTTGTGCCAACTTCATGGCCTCCCCCAAGTCACGAGGCATCAGAACATTCACTGCTACTCGGATCTCTGCCTTCAACCCCTTCATGAAATTTCCCTCTAATACAGTATATGATAATTGCTCCACCCTACTAGCTAGGTCCTAAAATCGCTCCTGGTAGTCTGCTACTGATCCCTCCTATGTAAGAGCAAAGAACTGCTAATAGAAATCTCCTCCCCGGTCAGTTTGGAAACGTTATATTATGCAATCCTTGAATTCCCTCCAATTCCTGATAGGTCTCCTCTGGTCTCTCCACTGGTACCATAACAGAGCCTTCCCTTTCAATCACAAGCATACCGTTGTCAGTTTCTCCTCCTCCATCAGCTCATTGACAGCAAAGTACCTCTCCACCTTATATGAATCCACCCATAAGCATCCTCCCCTTCAAATATGGGCATCTTCAGCTTCCTCACCTTTCGATCTCCACCATTCCCACTTATTCTTCCATAGCCTCTCCTCTCCCAAGTGCTCGGCTCTCCCCACGTCTCCCGATCTTCCATTGCCCTACCATAGCCCAAACCCCCTTCAAATTCCCCCTTCTTTCTTCAAAATCAGCACCTCGATGGCCATAGTATCCCTCCTAGTGTTCCCTATATCCACCTCTTATTTCTTCCCTCTGGATAGACTCCATATGAGGTCTTCTTCATTCTCCCTCCATTATTTTTACCTCATCTTCCTCCCTACAGATTTCAGAATTTGTGCTTTTTCCTTCCACCTTTTCTGCCACAGAAGTCGTCATTTGGTTATGAATTTCCAACATTTTCGTTATCATGTCGTTGAGATCGGCTAATTATCCTGCCATGGAGGAAATCCTTTCCTCCACCATCGTCTTGATTTGATTCATCTCCCCTTCAAGCCTTTTCTTCAAGCGCATCTACTTTCTTGGCCGCCATCTCAATCCAGATTTTTGTAGATTCAAAAATTATAGATTTGGATTACAAAATAGTAACTTTCTCCTTTCCCAGCCAAAAATCAGACGTAAGAATTCGACAAAATCAACCCACGAACGGTCCCAAGACTTGCTCTGATACCAATTCGATAGGAAATACTTGAGTTCGCATGTAACCCTAAGGGTAATACTTGAGTTTACAAGAAAACCTATCACTGGTTGGTGAAAAACAGTGAGAATAATGCGAAATATGGGTGAAAACAGCCCAAAATGATGTATTGTGGTAGGAAAATCAAAGCCAAACAATAATGAAAACAAGATACAATAGATCCTCAATTCGAGAGGGAGGATCATCTCTGCCAAATCTCTAGATAAGAGAGTCTAGAGCCCAAATCGTCAAAGAACCCTAATTGAGAACAAATCAAAACATAATCCCTCCCTAAACATCTCATGCTCTTTAATACAAAAACTTTCCTAATCTATTTCACTCCCAAGTCCTAGCCGCTCCCTCCTTTTCAATTTGAATTCAATTGGACTAATGGGGCCCACCATGTTCGCGGTCAAGAGAAAGGGCAGCAGAAAATTTACGCCTCAAGGGCCGGCTGGGCTAGTTTAGGGTGAACCGTCCTAACAAAATGTATTGGGCCTATTGTGTGATACAAAAGTACCACTCAAAATTAAAGAAAATTTTTATAAGATGGTGCAGAATGTTGTCCATTAAAAGAGAAGCATAAAATTAAGTTAAGTGTTGCATAGATGAGAATACTCAAGTGGATGAGTTGCTTCACTCATAGAGACATAATGAGAAACGAGTATTGTACGTGAAAAGGTATAAAATTGGAGAGTCGCCTTAGATGGTTTGGACACAAAATATCGGCCTTCCAATGACCCGATTAAGATTAGATGTATTAGATTTGGCATTTGTTAAGAAATGTGTAGACCTAAAAATAATTGAATAAAAAATTTTAGAAATAACATATTTAATTAAATTTAACTGAGAGTTTGACTATTAATAGGACAATGTAGAAAAAAGATTCATGCAGCCGACCCCACGTGGTGGGATAAAGGCTTGATGTTGTGTTGTTGTTTTAAATTCATAAGTAATAATATAAATCTTAAATTATAAATATATAAAATAGCGTTATGAGCTATTTCTCGTGCATGGTGCAAATAGCACATGCCATTTTCATCCCTTGCGTCATGTCAAATAAATAGCACAAAGTGCAAGTTGCAAAACCGCCATGCTTCATGGTGCACGTTATTTTATGCTATTGACATGTAAATATACGAAAATTTAGAATAAATTTTATACTTTCAACAATTAATAATTAAATATATAATCAAAATGATTAATTAAGCAAACTAAATAACTTAATTGCTAATTATTGTTGAATAATTAAATATTCCAATCATCAAAAAAAGACCCAATCATTTAAAATATTTTCTTTCAATTAATTAATATATAAATAATTAAAATACCTTATTAATTATTATTTCAATAATTAACTAGCCAAATAAACCAAGATTTATGATGAACAGGATGATTTGATTTGAATGAGAGGGAATCAAAAAGTTTTCTAATCAGGAGAGAGTTATTTAGGAAGGTTCTTAATAAAAGGAGAATTATTTTAGAATGTTTAAATTACAATTGAGATGGAATTATTTAAGCAAGAGATCTAATTTGAATTCAAAATCTAAGAGAGAATTATTTAGGGAGATGAGGAATTAAAGGGGGATTGTTTAGGAAAGTTTTAATAATTGAGAAAGAATTAATTAGGAAAATAAATCTAATTTGAATTCAAATCTGAGAGAGAATTATTTAGGGAAAGTGGGCTGATTTGGGATGGAATTATAGAAGCCTATTTAAGGCTAACAATAGAGTGGTTTCAGGAGGATGTTTTGGAGTTTGTTGAATTTAATTTATTCTTAGATTATTTGATTTATTTTTTAATACTGTCATTGTCAGGTCCCAAGTCATGGATGAGAAAAAAGGAGGGTTGCTTTAGATAGTTGAAACTAGCGTAAAACTTATTGAATAATCATGACATGAATCTTTTAAAAAAATGTGTTAATGTTAGGGCGTCCCCTAGAAGCGACACGCTATATGGCCTGAATACAGCGACAAATGTGCAAGGGCCATTGTACCGGCGCTAGGGTACAGTGTTAAATAGGCAATGTTTCCCACATCAAGGACGGATGTGGGTAAAGAAGCTAGTCTATGAAACTAAAATTAGAATATGAACTTGGAATATATATTTTCTTACAGGAAAATTAATGGAATTAACATATATTATGATTCATAGGAAGATTAATATTTTGTGCATTCATGAAACTAAATGGGCTGAAGAAACGTCTAAGGAGATTGATAGTTTAGAATTTAAACTATGGTAATCGGGCATGAGTCATACTAAAAAAAAAGTGTATGTGTAATTATAGATAAGAATTTGAAGGATAATGTTATAAAAATTAATAGAATTTGAGATAGAATTATAGCTTTAAAGATTGTTGTTGTTATTATATTTGTTAATATTATAAGTGTTTATGCTTCCTCAAGTATGTTTGGATATAAGTTTAAAATTAAAATTTTGGAATGACTTAGAAGAATTAATATAAAAGATACATCTTGATGAAAAAAATTTTATTGGAAGAGATTTAAATGAACATGTTGGTAGAGAGGCAAATGATTTTAAAAGTATTCATGATGGACATGGGTTTTGAATGACACATGAATGTGGTAAAACTATATTAGATTTTTTTTAGCTTATGATTGTTTAATTGTTAATACCTTATTTAATAAAAGAGATGAGCATCTCATCACTCATAAAAATGGATATAGTAAACTCCGATTTATTATTTTATTATAAGAAAAATAGATCATTTAGATTACAAAGATTATAAAGTTATTCTAGGTGAAAATTTATGCACCCAATATCAATTATTAGTTTTGAACTTTAAGATAAAGGGGCAGAAAAATAAAAAATAAAGTAAAACGATACTTTATGATTAGATTGGGGCATTTAAAAAATATTAACAATAATATTTTTTGGATTAAAATTTTAGATCTTAAGATTTTATCTTGTATGAGGTTGCTAATGTTATGTAGAAAAAAAATTGCTAGTGATATTAAGAATATTGCAAAAGACGTGCATGGAGTATCAAAGAAAAAGCCTCTTAATAGTAAAAATAATTGGTGGTGGAATCCAAATGTAGAAGAAAAAAAAGAAGATTTGAAATAAAATTGGTCTAAATGTAAAAATTTTGATAATTGGTAAAGATATAAAGAGGTATGTAAGAAATCTAAGAAAGTAATATGTGATGCAAAGATCATAGCTTTTAATGATTTTTATAATAGATTAGATACTAAGGAGGGAGAATAATATATGTATAAGTTAGTCAAACAAAGATAAAAGAGTAATAAGGATTTAATTCAAGTGAAGTGTATTAAGGATGAAAATCAAAAAGTACTTTTCTTAGAAGATGAAATTCAATAAAGGTGGATGAGATATTTTGCTAAACTTTTTAATTAGGAATGTGAAAATACGATTAACTTTAATGACCTTAGCACCGTAAGTGAAAATAAAGATTTATATTTTTATCGGCGTATTAGTAAAACCGAAGTTAGAGAGGCTTTAAAGAAAATGAAGTGTGAAAAAACTGTTAGACCTGATGATATTCCAATAGATGTGTTAAAATGCTTAAGAGATGAAGGAATTTATTGTCATACTAAACTTTTTAATACTATTTTGAAGACTAAAAATATGTCAAATAAGTGGAGAATGAGTGTATTAATTCCTATTTTTAAGAATAAAAAAGATGTACAAGATTATGCCAATTATAGAGATGAGAAGTTAATTTGTCATACTTTAAAATTATGGGAGCGAGATATGGAGTGTAGGTTGCGGTGTAATACTAATGGTTCTCAAAATCAATTTGAATTCATGTCAGGTATGTCTACTATAAAAGTCATATATTTATTGAGAGGTTTGAAGGATAAATATAGAGAGAATAAGAAGGATCTACATATAATATTTATTGATTTAGAGAAAGCATATGATAAAGTTCCAAGAGATGTGTTATGGAGAGTTTTTGAAAAGAAAAGAGTTGTTAATGCTTACATTCAAATCATTAAAGATATGTATGCATGATTTATTACCTGTGTTCAAACACAAGGTGGTTTGACCAAGTAGTTTCCTATTTCGGTTGGATTACATCAAGGATCAGCCTTAAGTACATATCTTTTTTTCTTTAGTATTGATGTTCTCACTAGTCATTTGCAAGAGGATGTACATTGTGTATGCTTTTTGCTGATGATATTTTTCTTGTTCATAAAACTAGAGAGGTAGTTAAAGGTAAACTTAAATTATGGAGGTCAACCTTAGAGTTTAAAGGCTTTCTCCTGAGTAAATATAAAACTGAATATATGGAGTGTAATTTTAGTAGTAATAGACCTAGTAATGTGATTGTGACTTTGGGCGATGAAGTCATTAATAAGAGTATGTTTTAGATATCTTAGATCAATTGGTCAGAGTGATGGTGAAATAGATGGGGATTTTATTAGCAGAATTCAAGTTGGATGGTTGAAATGGAGGAATGCATCAGGCTTGTTGTTTGATAGAAAAGTCCCCCTCAAACTTAAGGGAAAATTCTATAAGATGGTGGTCAGACCTGCAATACTTTATGATGCCAAATATTGGCCATTAAAAGATAAGCATAATACTAAGTTAAATGTTGCAGAGATGAGGATGCTCAGGTGGATGAGTAGCTTTACTCTTAGAGATAGGATACGAAATGAGCATATACGTGAAAAGGTTGGAGTAGCTCCAGTGGAAGATAAGATTAAAAAGAGTCACCTTAGATGGTTTAATCACAAAAAACGGTGGCCTTCCGATGACCCAGTTAGAAAATTAGAGGTATTAGATTTGACTTATGTTAAGAAAGGAAAAGGTAGACCTAAAAAGACTGGTTAAAAAATATTTAAAATTATCTATCTTTATTAGATTTAAACAAGAATTTGATTTTAGCATGACACAATGGAGAAAAAGGATTTATGTAGCTGACATCATATAGTGGGACAAAGGCTTGATGATGTTGTTGTTGTTGTTGTTGTTAGATTATTTGAGCTCTAGCCGGCTGCCAGGAATTTGGGAGAGTCGGATCTTCCTCTCCAATTTGAAAGCATTTCTCTTTATAGTTCTTTTAGTAAAAATTATTTTGGGGCTTTCTTCTTCCCAATCTTTTGTGTTTCATCCGCTGATTTTGGTGAAAAGTGCATCCACTTCCTATCAAATTGGTATCATACACTTATTTGAGACCTATGGCGACAAAGAAAGTTGATGCCTTGGAAGAGTGTTTTAAAGGAAATGTTGGCCAACTCAAATCGGTATTTGAGGACAAAATGTCATCAATAGAGTAAAAGTTTTCCAACCTAGAAGGAATGATAAAGAAGCAGTTAGATCTTCACGTCAAAGGAACTTATCAATATCAACGGCAATCAATTCTTGCCAAGTAGAACTGTTAACAAAGCATGAACAAATTTGCTAGAGAAGCTAAATCTGATGCAAAATTTTGTTTAATAAATCCTGCTTATATCGGACAAGATTCCAAATCCTGTAGTTTCTCAATCACAAGTGAACAAGAATTCAATGACCTCACCTATAGAGAATCTGGTTCCTGCCAGCTCAACATAACGGGTTGACACATAGGTGATTTTGGAGATACTGGAATTAAATTTTTGGTAGAGCATAAGAGTTTGGAAGGCAAAGAAGATGGGGAGAAGATAGAAGCATCATACATGGTTCAGCCACTCCTACAGCAGAGGTTGCCTTCTCCGCGGAAACACGAGCATGATATCGTCTTAAAGGAAGTAGTCTTACCTATCAGTGTTCGTCCGTACTGTTATCCCCAAATCCAGAATGATGAAATCGAGAGATTGATGAGAGAGATGCTAGAGGAAGGAGATCATTCGACCCAGTGTCAGTCCATTTTTCAATCCAGAACTATTAGTCAAAGTGCTTCAGCAACAATTTCCTTCGTTCCACCTTGAGGACATTGTGACACTTTGGGAGAAGAGTATTGATGGATGACCAATTTGATTGGGAGGAAATCCGAAAGTTTCTAATCAAGATGAAGCTTTTTAGGAAGGTTCTTAATCAAAGGGAAATTTTTTAATAATGTTTAAACTATGATTGAGAGGGAATTATTTAAGCAAGAGATCTAATTTGAATTTAAAATCTAAGAGGGTATTATTTAGGAAAAGGAGAAGGAATTAAAGAATGATGGTTAAAAAAGTTTTAATTATAATTGTGAACGAATTAATTAATGAAATAAATATAATTTAAATTCAAATTTGAGAGAATTATTTAGGGAAAGGGGGCTGATTTGAGAAGAAATTATGGGAGCTTATTTAAGGCTAACAATAGGGTGATTTCATGAGAATGTTTTGGAGTTTACATAATTTAATTTATTCATAGTTTATTTGGGCTCTAGTCGGCGGCTAGGGATTTAGGAGAGGCTCAGATCTTACTCTCCAATTGCATCTTGCATTTCTCTTTATAGTTCTTTCAGCAAAAATTATTTTGGGGCATTCTTCTTCCCAATTTTTGGTGTTTCATCCGTTGTTTCTTGTGAAAAGTGCATCAACATCCTATAAATATCAATTATTACCTAAATAAACATATTTTAGCCTTAAATACATTAATTTATTATCAACTAGAGCACTATATCATATATTAATTAGTCAAAAAAATCACTACTAAAACAAATTAATAATCTAATTTAATATTCTAATAATTCGTCAATTTAACTAATTAACAAACATATAAATTATGACTATGAATCTCACCATCATTGTACTCATCGAAGCCTTCTCCCAAAAAACTAAATCACCAATCAATGCGATTTTCTCCTTCATGTATGCCACTTGGACCTGTCAATGCCCTTGCCTACAACCTTTGTTGAATGTCACCATCAGTCAACCTGTCATTACCTTTTTCCTTGAGCTTAGCCAGATCTTGTTGTCACTGGCCCAGCTAGACCCGATACCCTTGCCTAGGAGCTCTCTTATGACATTCTCACTTCTTTATTGTCAGGGGCTTCAAGAAGAGGAAGATGGAATGGAGACAACAAAGGGAGTGTTAGGGCAACCAAGGACGTGACTGAGAGCAACTAAGGCAATAGGGCCGATGGGTGCGATGATGAGGTCTAGGGATTTTAAATGAGTGCTATTTTTTATGTATGTAAATAGTGAAGTTCATATACTAAATAAATAAATATTAATATTTTAAGCATTATGACTGTAAATCCCCCCTCTTTTGTAGCTTGTATTAACTATTTTCCAAACTTCAATCAATCCACTAATTATCTTAGTGCTGGCTAGCTGCTTACCAAAACACCTAAATTTTTATTTTGTTGCCATGAATACCATAAGTAGACAACAAAAACATTAATTTTGCTCACATGCTAATACATTTAAAATGAATCAAATTCCAAGGGAAATAGGAAAAAGAAAATTCATATAAATTCACTAACTATAAGTGTAGAATAACAAGTTTGCATAAACCTAGAAATAAAAATACAATCTAAATTGCCAGACAAAGTTCCTTGACCCAAATAGTAAATAATAAAAGAAATTATTTGGAGAAATTCACAAAGTAAAATAGGGAAAAAATAGGATGGCATGCATTATCATAAAATTAAACAGTAACAATATCAAGAAGAAATTTCATAACAACATCAGTTTATTAGTATATACAGAGATGTTCAATCTCGGAAAATTAGTGATATTTAAACACGCTAGTAATAAAGGTCGTGCATCAAGTGCATATACCTTTAATTTATGAAATATTTTATAAGATTCCAAAGATTTATAACCATTTAATTTCAATATTTAAACTAATAAAATTCACAAAAGCTTTTTATTAACCTTTGGTTTTCTTAATGTCCTCTAAAGTTGTAAGAACATGAGGAAAACATTTAAATACAAAATTGCATAAAAAATATTAATTCTATATATTAAAAAGTTGTTTTTCCACTCATCTGCATAAAACATTCAAAATTCATTATGTGCAACATGATTATATTTTGATTATACAAATAAATCCAAATACTAAAAATGATAATTTTTACAGAATTTTTAAGATAATTATCATGAATCAAGCAAAGAAACCAATAAGGAATCAAGTATTACATCTATAATATCAAGCCAAGCATGATGGAAAATATAAAGGCATTTTAGTAATTAATAATTCTTAGGATTAGTTAAGTCTATTTCAACAAAAATTTGTTTAGCAAATCAAAAAACAGCTCAGATCTATTCTTCATTACAATCATATAATCAGTTAATTCTAGAACTCTCATCGATTTTAAAGTTTTGGTGAAAAATTAAGAATGAATGTCCAGAAACTTTGATTGACAAAATTTCAATCTGTTTGTAGTAATATTAAACATCTTGTTCAGGAAAACTTTGAATCAATGACCTACACTAAAGAAAAAACCAAATGTTGTCAACTCATGGGCGCTAGTAGCATTCCATGCCTTGCATATTCAGATCACATTTCAATTGTATGAATGCATTTTATTATAGCACGAAGAGAGAGAGAGATGATATCATCCTGATAGCTAAAGAAAGCAACATCTAGATCAAAGCAACATTGACCGATAAAATGACAGTAGTAATGACAATAGACATGTTTAATGAAATAACGAAGTCACGCAAGAATAACGGAAGCCACAAGCATATTGAATAGAACTTAAAAGCGATCATTACTGCAAGGGAATCATGCAGGTACATTAAAAAAAGAAAACCAAGATAACATGTATGTCTGATCAGAAGACAAGGATTTGACTAACTAAACACCAAAATAAATTTTAAAATTTTGTGACAAAAACACTACAAAATCGCTGAAAAGTTTTATGAGTTAAATTGTTATAACAGCCATCCAATTAATAATTCCAGATATTAGTTAAAAAATCATATGCAGCTAAAATTACAAATCAAAAAGGGAAAACCATCTAGAATGTTTAAATAAAAAGTGAAATGGTCACTTGATTTAAGAAAATTAGAATGAATTAAGGAGGAATGATAATAGAACATAATAAAGAAACAATAAGAAATCTGCAGCTATATCACTAATTAAACTAATAACAAACCAACTGACCAAAAAGAACAAGTTAGCCATATTCATCTTTAACAGGAAAAGGACAAATCCAAATGTTACCTGTGGAGGAATAAGTGCAGGAGGACCTTGACCATAAAAAACCTGTTGTGGTATTCCAGGAGCACCAGGAGAATACATTGGCATCCTTGGAGCAACAGATGTAGCCACTGATACTGGACGCATTGAGTTAAATTGTGCCTAAAGTAAGAGTATACAATCAGTTAGAGAAAGCTTAAATACAATGTAAGAAAATATCCGCAGGTCCTGCAAAAAGGAACTATGTAACAATTAACTATGGTGATTAAATGATATCTCATTAAAAGATTCTGAATTTATAATCAGGGAGGAAAATTAATTGAACTTAAAACAGAATGACACTCACACCTCATAGCCATTGCTGTTGTGCTTGGCTGTTATGCAAACACAACATCCATTTTAGACTAGGAAGTAACCACATCCAATACATGGGGACATTAAAAATAAAATTGAACAAATTATAGAATAACATAAATAAATCATAATGTTTTTTCATTAATTTTTAGAATATTTTCCTATAGGCCTATTAATTGTTTATTCCATGAGCCCACGTGACTATCATTTTCTTATGCTTTTAAGTGAATGCAATATGCATATCTTTTTCTTATGCTTTAAGTGAATTCAACATACACACCGGTATATGCTACACCTCAAACCCTAACCTAGTAGTTGGAGCCCCCAAACACTAGAAAAATTTTTCTGTGCGGACACCGAACGCCATCCAGAGACCAATCAGAATGCGCCACATCACCATTTTATTGTACCGCGGTTCGGTATCGCGGCTTCCGAACGTAGAGCTGTGTCTGGCATCCACACAGAATAATTTCTCCAAACACTAGGCCATGGTGGGCAGTGTGTGTATCTCATCGTTGATTTCATGATAATAAACATTATGTTATATAATTGTTTGCTAATGTTTCATTTCTTAGCAACAAAAGAAATGACGTGGGTTCACTAGTCTTACTTAGAGGATAGGCCACTTGAATGAGGTACTAAAGTATAAAAGATATGAATATTAAAATGGAGATCACTTCAAAGTTTGAGTTGTAATTTAGAATTTATTGTCCATTGATTGAGTTTGATTTAACAAAAGTATAAAAGATGAATCACACAATTAAGATCTTTTAAAACTTATTGTCGATGATAGAAAAATAATTTCATAACTTTTGAGTATTTAATTGAGTTGATTTTCTATTTATTTCATTATACCCAATTTTCTTAAACGCAATACTTAATTTAAAAATTATCTTATTTAGTTATCATGTCACAATTTACTTATCAAATGATTGATCAATTTTGTACAGTAGCAACTTTAATTGATCCTAAATTTTATATTATATACATTAAATATGGCTGGATGCTTAATTTGGCAAACTATATCATTAAACGCCTAATTAAAAATTAAGCTTAATTTGCATATCATTAAAATTCGTATTTAAACGCATTATCTATTATAAAATTAAATTGATTTAAAATGTTTCACATAATATATTAAGTGTGCTTAATTAATTTAAGTGCTATTTATGAATTAAATAGGTAATTAAGTCAGCATTTTTATTCCATTAAGCTGTTTAAAATCATTTTAATATATAAAATCATATGTTTGCAAATATATTTATATAATTTGTTTCAATCAAGTTATCATCATAATTACAATCCTTGCCACTGCCTTGTTGTCCTCGATCATGCAGATCTAGTGAATATCGAAGATGCTCCAGCATGAACATGTTGGGATCTTGGTGCATTCAGGCTGCAATGGTAATGACTAGTTTCACTAGCCAATGGTATTTCCATGTAAGGCTTTCTACTACTCGATTGAGGGAACCTTTCGAATATATTTTAGTAATATTTTAAAGAGTTTTTAAATGTTATTTTAAAAGGACATCTACTCTATAAATACCACCTCGTGTGAAAAAGAAAAGTCTAATGGATTGGTGCAACAAAATGCTTCCATGCTAAATCTTTTTAAGAGCTTCTTCAAGAAAAGAAAAAGTGTTCATATACATCATACAATCCATGAGTAGTTCCTAGTTAATAGCATCCTTACTCTCTCAATCTCTAGGTTTATGTAAAGTTTATTTTACATTGTATAACAATTTATTAATAATAAGATTGTGCTGTATAAGTGGATGATAACTATCCGATCACCTACAAAGTTCAAGAAAGAATTTGGCTTAGTTTTTTCAGTCATAAACCTTTGTAGCTGGGACAAGTGGAACTTGGTGGATGCGCTTGTCAGATCAAGGGAGCGTAGATGTGGATGTAGATCAGTTAGGTGTTGAACCAAATAAAAAATATTAATGTCAAACTATTCTTGCACTTTTATTTTCTTATCTACATTGTCTTGCAAGACATTATTGTGAGTGTTGAATTACTTAATAATGTACACTTGTATAGAGAATATTTATTTACATTACATAAGTAAATTTGTGATCAACAGTATTATATCATTTATTTGGATATTGGTGACCTAGTGTAGCTTTGGTGTTTGTGGAATTTATATTGAAACTTTTGAAGTTTACTTATTTAAAATTTATTTAATCATAACTCACTCACATAGCTTAATCATTTAAACTACACATTACATGTACATATGAGGTGTAATTACGCAAGTGTAGAGAACATTTATTTACATGTGCTCAATTTGAAATTGTTCTCACATTGCATAAATACATTTGTAATCACCATCATTGTATCTTATAAAATATATTTTTAAAATTGTATAGCTTTGGTGTATGTGGAAATGATATTGAAGCTTTTGTAGTTGAGGTAATTATTTAATTACTCTTAATAGCATAACTAACTGACACAGATCAATCATTTAGTTAGTTTGAACTATATGATGCCACTTGTAGAATTTGTGTATTCATTACAAGGGTGTGTTTACTAATATTAATGAATAATTATTCCTATTCAAGCTAGTCATTTTATAAAGTTCATTGACGTTGTGTCATATATCCTACATTTGTATGCTTAGTTGTGTGTTCAGCTTAATGATTATATAGTTATACTAGTTAGCTTCCATAAGAGTTATTGTGAGGGTTTGAATTTTTAGACTTCCAAAAAAGATCTAAGTTCCCTATTGCACACCCAATTCTCCCTCTATTGGTCTTCTGTCCTTGAGTATTATTCAAAGTTAAATCTTAGGTCAATTCGACCTTGGCCTTAAAGTTAGCTCAAAATACTTTAATTCAACCTAAAGTCAAGTCAAATGTGATTATATGCTAGCACAATCCAATTTTAAAGGAATCTTCAATCTTAAGAATATTTTAGAATGATTAAGTAATAAATTATTATGTGATAAATTAACTAAAAAATTAAATGGTTGAAATCATATTTAAATAATAATTGTTAAAATCTTTAACATAATTGAAATATTTAATAATTCATTTTAAAATTACAATATTTAAAATTAGATAAACAAGTAAAACATTATTTCCTAAAGATTAAACTAATTTTTTTATGAATTAAGAGAAAATAAATTTTTAATGACTTTACATCTACTGTAAAAAAAGAAATAAATAAATATAGAAATATTATGTATATTATATTAAATATATTAAACTGGTAAAAATTTATGAAAACTTTTTTGAAATCAAGCTTTCACCTTAGAATATAAAGCTAGTATATATTATTTTTCTTGTCTTAAAGATTTGAAATTAATTATTCAATTTGTTAAGAACTTATAATAATAAAGAAATATAAGTTCTTTTCAATTTAATTATCTATATTAATTAGTATCATAATGTGATAGTAGGCCACAATATGATATATAAATAAAGTTAGTATTAAATTGGTTGGATGAATGTGACATTGTGATAATTCCTATTTTGACTTTAAAAAATAAGAATGTTAAAATTTGAGAGAGCCACATTTTAAAATGGAGTTGTCTTATTGCTTTGAACTTCTAGAGGGAAATTTCTCAATTGTTTTGGCTTAATAATAATAATAATATATAAATGCATGTGTGTTAAAATTACCTGTAATTGTGCTCTCCTCTCTTCCTTTTTCTGAGCAAGTGCAACATAAAGAGGTTTGCTACCGATCAGCTTGCCATTCATTTCCAAAAGCTACAAATCAATACAAACAGAAGAACAATAAGGAAAGCACATGTGAGACATTCAATAGACCTAAACATAATAGAAACTAATACTTACCGCTCGAGAAGCTTCTTCTGCAGCTGAAAAAGCAACAAAAGCTGATCCTTTACTTGTTCCATTTGGATCGCGCATAACCTGAATGGTTGTTAGAAGTTATACATAGAAGATAAGAATAAAAGATAAGAAAATAATTTTGGCAAAAATATACCACCTTGCAAGATGTGATAGTGCCAAATTCAGAAAACAATTCCATTAATTTCTCATCCCCAATACTATCATCCAAGTTCTTCAGGAACAAATTAAGGCCCTGGTACTCTTTAACAATCTCTTTATTATTCGGATCATTTCTTCCCTTCAATTCTATCTCTCTTTCATGTTTCTTCTGCGCTTTCCCAACATACCACTCCTTTCCATCAAATTTCTTTCCATTCAGTTCATTTACAGCTCGCGCAGCATCATCTGAATTCTCAAAATTCACAAAGCCAAAGCATTTTGACTTTCCATCCCCTGCTCTCATTACAACAGTACTAGTAATTTTTCCAAATTCACCAAAAAATTTTGTCAGATGATCTTCTGTTGTAGATTCAGATAAATTTTTTACAAATACATTGTTAAATGTTGCAATATTTGATGTATTCTCCCTTTCCAGCTTACGTTGGAAATGTCCAACATAAATTGGTTTGTCATTGAGACACATGCCATTTAACTTTTCAATAGCATTTAGTGCTGCTTCCTCTTGATCAAACTGTACAAAGCCGAAGCCTTTTGACCGACCAGACTCATCAGTTTCTACTTTGCACGAAAGAATGTTACCAAATGCAGAAAAGGTGTCCAGAAGTGCTTTGTTATCAATTGTTTTATCCAAATTCTGCAGAAATATCACAAAAAAGGGAGATGAGAACATAATGGAGCATGAGTACATAAAGATGGATTGATCACCTCCTACTAGAAAAATGTTAAAAAACACACACACAAAACAAAAACAGCAGAAATAAAATACCTTAATAAATATGTTAGCAGTCCCGCTCTTACGCAAGCTAGGGTCACGATTTGAATACATTATTCGAATAGGCTTCCCACATAGAGGGGTGAAGTTCAGCACTTCCAGTGCCCTTGCCGCTACCAATGACAAAACATATAATCAAAAAAAGCAAATATTGAACATAATATGCAACAAATAGAGAAGTCTTGCAATAAATTAACCAACGCAATTAGTAACTTAAGTAATTACTGACAATTACAATCATGAAGATATTAAAAAAAATACATTCATATGAAAAATACTACTATATCCCATCAAATCTACATAATAATTGAAATAATGCCCAATTATATTAATACTTTATTATATCATATTTACAAGCAAATATCAAGAGTGCAGATAAAAACTTTCAGAAATGTAAATTCACTGCAAAATTACCAGAGAAACTCTTTCACATAAACTCCATAAAAGCAAAGAGAAACTCTTCGTTTCAGAGTATAAAACAAAAGTCTTCCTGCAGCAAATCAGGCCAGTAAGCACTGATCTGACATGCTCTGACTCATCTTGAAAGTTGATAAAATTTATTTCATTTCGTGCCAAAATGCATTCCAATTTCGTGTTGTCTATGTATCAATGTTTATATCATTTGCTATACATTAGCATTTCTTGAAAATATCTAGCTAGATAGACACCTTGGCTACTCTCCTTTTCTATAAATAAGGTTTTTTTGTACTTGTTAAGTTTAATAAGTTTTAAAAAGATGTTGAATCTTTGAATCACCTAAACTCCTCCCCCACTATTCCTTACCATTGCTTTGCCATAACACTCTCCCTCTTCTACAATCTCCTATCCACTCACTCTCATCTCTTTCCCTCTTTCCAGACCAAGTCCCCTTATTCAAATAGATCTTGCATGGATCCAAATTCGATTGCATTAATATGCTCCATTTCTTCAGATATATATATATAAAGGTATGCGTGCACAATCTTTGAGGAAATTTCATCATCAATTTTTCCCTTATTTATGTGATTATATTGTTATACCTACTATCTCAAGTAATGTCGAATCTATGCTCAATTGCACGTCCTTGATCCTATGCGGGCCCCAACATGACTATGCTCATACATCAACACGTATTGCTAGGCACCAACCATCTTGCACGCCAGTCACGTACTCTTCCAAGAGAGCAAACCATCACAGAAGCTAGTGCCCATCAATCTATTATTGTCAATGCTCTAAGTATAAGTGAGAGAGGGTAACACCGCTTGTGCCCACCAAATCAACATTTCATTATTCAAGTACACCTATGATACTAACATCTTCTAAAAAAGCTAAACTAAAACTTTACATCAACAAGGGGGGGGGGGGATAAGAAATTGAACAAGAAGAGGATGATAGTTTTAGATGGATAGAGGTATAGAGAGAAAGAGATGAGATTAACGTGATAGGAAAGAGTAAAAGATGAAGTGAGTGAAAACCAAGTTAAAGGATGGAGCATGAGACAAGGGGCAGGAGCTTAAGTGAACCAAAGCTTTAACATCTCTTGAAATCTTATTAACAAAGACTAGTAAAAGAGAATTATTAATTTTAAAATAAAATGGCTAAGATATTTAACTAACCTAAATATTTTATAGAAATGTCTAATGTATCCCAAATGACATAAGCACAATACATCCTACCTTAGAATTAGGAAACATAATGGTGCAAAATGAAAGAAACACAATATTATGAACCATCTCTCATGGGCTAGAAATGCCTCTTCTCTATAAAGTGAAGTTGGATGCACTTGTCCAAGAGGAAGGTATGATGCAAATGTTCACTGAGCTCAAGAGTTTCAAATTAAGAAACGTCAATGTTCAAACAGCCCAGTCATAATCTCATAGATAAGCATTTGGTCTTGAATATTGATGAAGGGGGTGAGTTGAAGGATAAAATAACAAGCAAAGAAAGCATAACAATAACTCCAACAATGAAAACATTGTTAGGTCATACTGGAAGCTCGACAATGGCTCTTAAAAAATAAAAGATCCTCGACATAGAAAACTAGACTAATGTTAAAGTTAGTAGTAAATTTAATTAGGGAACCATTACAGTCCTTTTCATAAGTTTTTTAAATGGCCAAAGGAACAAACATAAAGATTTTTTAACGTATGTGGAGGTGAGTGTTTTGGATGGATACATACAAGAAACATAATAACATTCATGAAATTCCTGGGTGCTCCAAAGAGTATTTGTAATTGCTTTATTTTTGACAGTTTGCTTTGCAATGCGGGATGTTATATCAGCAGAAAGATTGTGCATATGATTACCAAATAATGCAATAAAAAATGAGTATTATGCATGTTTAGGTAGTGTGGTGAGATCAATAGGTTCCTATGAGGAATACCAAGACAAAATTCAAAAGTAGAACCGAAGGTGCGATCGATAGTGTTTTTATGGGAAAACTGAGCAGTAGCAAGCACTTAATTCTAATAGTGATACCAAACTAGACAATGCAAAAAATGTCCAAGATATAATTGACAGCCTCTATTTAGGCGTTGATTTGTGGGTGAAAAGAAAATAAAAAGTCAACAAATTGTTAAATAGTGCTCTAGGTATGTCATGAATGGACCAAAAATAGAACAATTTGATAAAAAATAATAGATGATAAAGAAATTACAAAAAAACAATCTCCGGAATGAAAAGGCATACATAATGCGAGTCATTTTGAAGAATTGAAAAACCACAACATAAATATGATTGTTTCTTCATTCAATCCTAAGAAAAACAAAAACAAAATACATGCTCAAGTCATATCATGGCCTATATTTAATGGACAACTATGATGCGCATACATTTTGGGTTATAGGAGTATAAAATGTCTAACATGTATCAGATATAAACATGCGCCAGATACTCATCTAACACATGTTAAACACAGTTGGCATGCATTTAAATAAAAAGAGAATAAAAATGAAAATGCGTGCTTTTATGTATTAATAAAAACTAAAAAAAATCTATCATTTTTGCTACCCTTATATTTATTCAATAATACATTATAGCATTATTCATTTCATTTCTACATCCCCTACCCTGATTTCAGCTTTCAGTTTTCCCCTTTCTCCCTTCCACATAGCTATGGTTAGAATTGTGCGAACTCCAAACCCGTCCGCTGACCTCTCACTTCAAGTTGCCCACATTCAACAGCCTGCATCCAACTCACAATTAGCACGAGCCTTTTATGTGAGCCCACATGAGAAAATCCACCAACACCCAACCTCCCACGTGTAATGGCTGCACACATCTAACCTACTGCATCCATCCATCCACATCCAACCCAAATTCATTTGCATGAGCCAACATGAGAGCGCAGGGTTTTTATCTTCTCTGCCTTTTTTGCTCACTTTTCCAACATTTTATTGGACAACAGAGCATCCACTTTTTAGATTCCAAGAAATTTTCTTATTATTTTATTTTCGTTTTTTTTTTCAACAATAAAACATTCTATATTGCTCATTTTCATTTTTCTTAATTTTCCCAAACCGCAGATCATTTGATAGGGCTGCGTTTGACGAGCTACTCGTTGTTCGGTTCGATTAAAGCTCGTTTGCGATCATTTAATTAACTAAACAAACAAACTTGAACAATATTTTAAATACTTGATTCTTAAATAAACAAACTTGAACACTAATGTGTTCGGCTCATTTATGTTCGCGAACAACATCATTTGAAGTTCGTGAACAAGCTCGATTCGTGTTCGATTTTGAACTCGTGAATAAGCTCGATTTGTGTTCGATTTTGAACTCGTGAATAAGCTCGATAAAAATAATTAATATTTGACTATGGAATTAATAAATATAAATAATAATTACCTTTGTTACATAGACAATTGCTTTTATTATAAATGTATTTGTTCATAGATATGTTCATGAATGTGTTTGTTTGATAGTTAAAAAAATTCGTTAAATATATTCGCGAACAAGCTCGATAAACACTAAACGAACAAACATGAACTGAACATGAACCGAACATGAACACTCCTTAATTTAAATGACCAAACATGAACACTCACATACTCGGCTCGTCTCAGTTCGTTTGCAGCCCTATCATTCGCTGTATCTTTTCTACCTTTTTATCTTTTCTTCTATATCTTTAGCCTTAAGTATTCATCTTGAAGGCCTGCTTATTTCTTGCACCATGTGGTTTGCATGTTAATCTGAGAACTTTAAAATACAAATTGAGGTCAATCAATTGAACAAGTATTGCTTTATAGATTGTTGTGAAGTTTATATGCCTTGTTCTTTGAAACAAGGAGATTGGAAGCAATTAGTAGCTTCCAGAGAATTTGTCATTATTATCTCAAAAAATAAAGTAATAGTGAGTTTAGCTTTTTGATTAACTAGCACAACCAAATGTTGTCTCAAAAAAAGATTAAAAAAATAATAAATTAGCACAATTGGTCTTCATTTTTTATGGAACTGGGTTTGATAGTGCTATCTTCTCCTATCCATCTTAATGAAGTACATATTTTCATTTCTCATGGAACTGAGCTTGTTTGCAATAGTGGTTTATAGTACAAGGTGACGAATTTATACCATCCTTAGTTTTCTTCCTTTCTTTTGCTTCAATGATATACTTGTCCTTATGAGTTTTCTTAGAACAAGTTTAATTTCCCTTCTTAGATTTGATCCATGGGCTTGGCTTAAACTTGTTTTATATAAATGTACTCAAAAGCTTAGAGCCTTTAATAATTGATACAAGACTATAGGAGTGACAGCTAGTTGAGTTTCAGATAGTTATCCTCACTGAAAAACATAATTTTGTAATTGATTAGAGCCAAATTCAAGTAGAGTCACAAATGACTGATATTGAGTTGCTTTTCAAGCTGATTTGAGCAAATAAATTTCTAAATTGAGTATTTATAAGTTATGAAACCTTCATCTTTTGAAAGTTAATATTAGTATTAAATGTCTTGCAATGTCTTTAATGTTCTTAATATTCTATTTAGTTTATTTAAGTTATATGCATCATTTTTTTTTATTTTAAAGACATAAAAATTATAATGGTGTGTTCAATGTGTAATTCTATTTCTTATTTTTTAATAATAGATGTGCCCCTTGTTTGTGTTGTGTCATATCCATGTCTATGCATGCTAGATGGGCAATGGACTGTACAACTTGACTAATAGTTTTGTTTCTCTGCCTTATTGAAAAACATAACAATTGCAATAATGTGGGTGTCATCCTTTTGCATAAAAGGTCATTAGAAGTAAGCTATGATGAAGCCAAAGATTTTATTGCAACCAACATGCTCAAACATTCTACCCTAATGAAACTTCCAAACAAGAAATTTAGGTAAGAAGAGGAGGCAATTGACAACAAGGAAACTTACAAAGATAGCAATAAAAAAGCAATAATCTAATAACAAGAGATGGCTATCACATCTTAAATCATAGGAGGGAAATTTAGACACGAAGAGTAATCATATTTAAACCGAAATCAGGGACAAATATAATGTAACCAGACAAAAAAAGTATGGACATGACTTATTTCATTGACAAATTTATTGTCCACTCTAGCATGACATCATAATTCTCTTGAAAGTGTTAACCTCAACAGCAAACTAAAAATAAATGAAATCGAAATAAAATCATACCTACTCGAAATCCTGCTCAAATCCCACTATATCATTGTTCATTCGGCGCTGTTCTGGGATTTTTGCTCAAATCCCTCGTACACTGCTCGAGACAACGCACTGCACATCGTTAAATAGAGAGCGAAGTTACTTCGTTCAGCTGCTCTCCCGCTGAAACCACTCGAATCCTTTGACACTCTCATACCTCTTCCCATTCCATCCGCTAGAATCGAAGGACAACCCCAACTGAAGCTTCCCTGTCTAGTTCGCAAAAACGAAACTCCATCCCGAATCCAAACCTCTTCTTCATTCCATCTCTCCGCCCCTTTCCTGTTGCAAGCCGCACCTTCGGTCCACAGAGAGAGAGAGAGAGAAGAAACTTTTCCCCTACCTCTACCAAGCTCTCAACCGGGCCGTGCCCTAGCCTTGCTGGATCTCCCTGCTGCCGCAAGCCATTCGCACCCTCGATGACGTTCTCTACTTGTTGGAGCGGAAGTTACGACATTTAATCAGAAGTAACAAAGGGAGCTTGCTCGTGTGAAGGTAACTTTATCCATGTCGCGTGCTTCTCCAACCAAATCCCATGAGGCCGCCGGATCCAGAGGGGGGAAACAGAAGATTCTGCTCAAATCCGGCAAAATTTTGCTCTATTCCTGCTTAAATCTTAATTAATTCATCACAGTTATTCATAATTAAGTGTTATTAATTATAAATAAGTATTAATTATGATTAATGTTAATTAATTATAAATAATTATTTTTAATCTTAATTAATAATTATATATGATTATTCATAATTCATTATTATTAATTAATTATGAATAATTATGGTTAATTACTAATTATAATTAATTTAATTATTTTTAATCTTAATTAATAATTATTTATAATCATTCATAATTAATTATTAAGTAATTATAAATAATTATGATTCCTTTTAATTAATTATATTTCATTATTTTTTATCTCAATTCATTGTTAATAGTTATAATTAATAATAATTAATTATTTTAATTATAATTAATTATTTTTAATTGATGATTAATTAATATTAATTATAATTAGATATAACTAATTTTTATTAATTATAATAAAATAAAATGTCAATGCTTGTGTGCCCCGATCTGCATGCAAAGTTCGTCGACGTCGCCCTTTGCTAAGATATAAGTTCTAAAACCCCGAGAACCCACCTTCGATACTTGCGGCGCGACAAAACAACTACCTATACACGTTTTTGTTAGTGTAGTAGGAGGAAGTGCATCGCGGTGCTAAAAATGAAGCGGGTGATCAAAAAACCTCATTTTGTCATTCGCGACGCACCGGAAACCACCTATACACGCCTTTATTTGGCGTGGTGGGATGAGAACTCGGTGCGACACCTACGGCGAGCTGGGGTTACTGATAAGTATCCTTGAGCGGGGGAAAGGCAACTGTGTTTTCAAACAGATACCCTCGTCGACCCCATACACGCTTTTATTAGCATGGTGAGAATGAAGACACGGTCGCGGTGTCTACAGACAGCTACCATACACGCCTTTATTGCGCGTGGTGAGAAGGCCCAGACTCCCGTAATTTTCTCCTAAATGGGGGAGACGCCAGGAGGCTACCGAAATTCCATCTAAAAATGCAGAGGACTTGGACAAAAAGAAAATAAGGGACTTGACATCAAACAAATAGAACTTAACTTGAACTTGATTGGACTAAAAGACTTAAGTGAACTCAAACTAAAAGGATTGCTTGGACTTGAACTCAACAAAGACTACAAGAACTTGAGCTTAATTGAACTTGCGAAATTTGGACTTGCACATTTAATTTGAGTTGAACTTTGAGTGAAACTAAAATCAATCTTGTGACTACAGGAGACCTGAACGTAGAAGTTGAGCTTGAATGAACTTTAAAGAACTAAGCTCATAATGGCAGGAACTTGAAATGAGCAAGAATCAAATAAATGTGAACTTGACATTGGACAAATAAATGTCAAAATGCAAATAGAGATTTGTAAGTAACAACATTAGACAAGTAAAATGCCAAATATCAGTGAACAAAAAAAAGATTAGTGGCGAGCAAACTCCAAAAATTAACTTCATGCAAGCAAACACAACTCAAAGTGAATGCAAGGACTTGTAATAGAAGTATTTGTTTAATTAGAAAGATTTGCATAAATGAGTGAGCATGAAGAAATGTGATTGTGACCCTATCATCAACAGCAATCCAACTCCTAGAAAATACATCAAAGAAAAAGGGCAAATGCAAATGAACAAGCGAGAACTTGTAATGGATAAAGAACTCCAAATACAACTCATTTGCAAACAAAAGTCAAAATAAAAATGTGTTTATACATTCACAAGAAATGATATAAAAGTCACAATGGGCATCAAAAAGTTATCATGAGTACAAGCAACACTGAGCAAAATCATTATGCAAAGTACAAACTACTTTCAAAGATAGTGAAGGGCTTATGTTTTCCATCCCATAAGTAATGAAGCTGAAAAGAATGAGTAATTTGATTGTAAGCAAAGATCAAATGGAATGTACAATGATATGCATATGATCAATAACAAAAGGAATCATGATAAATCAAGAATAGATAGAAAAGTTATTGCAAATCATATAGAAATAATGACGATTACTTGTGACCATTTGTATCAATCATATAGAAGAGATAGCGGTCCAATAGCAAAACACACTGAAGGAAACCGTGAATAATATGATTGGTATTAGTTAGCTTGTAGCTAATGATGGCTAGTTCATGATTAATGAAGAATAGTATGCTATCAAGTTCAGTAACTCGCTCGTAGTCAGTGATGATAGATGCATGCAATAAAAGTGGTTATTCCCCAATGTGGAGGTAGCAATTTATCTGCAAGTAAAGGCGAAAGATACATAACAAATGCAAATACCTACGAGCCCTTACAGGAGATCCACTATTTGCACCAAATGACATTTGTGGACAAATACAAAAGGGAGTACAGCAAATACAAGCTCCTGCAAATCGTTGTAGGAGACCCGTCATATGCACCATATGCCATCTACGAGCAAAATGTCTAAGGACTACAATAAGTGCAAACTCCTATGAATCACTACAAGAGGCCTGTTATGTGTACAACATCATATCTACAAGCAAATACGAGGAGAATTATAGTAAACACGACTCACCAGCATTCAAACTCCACAAGCAATGAAAATTAAAGGGATATATATAACTTGATCACAGTTGAAGGAGAAAAGATCGTTACCAAATATATCACCTACAAGTGAGGACATTTTATATGTAACATTCACATCGGTCCTGTAAGCAAGAATATCAGTCTCCAGACTATATTGAAAGCTGAGACGCAAGCAAACATATCGACTCGCAGTCAATGTGCATGAAAGAATTATGATGTATGCAATGCATCATATATACATCCAACGCAACAAATTATAACAAATATAGATACTTGGGAGCAATGACAAAAGATTGTGAGCATACCATAAGCAAATCAACCAACATCAATTCGCAAATGAGTATGTTACGTTGCAGGACTACAACAAATGCAGGTTCTTATAGGCCACTTTCAAAGACTCTTTGTAGATACAAGTTACCTACAAACATAGGAAGTAGGCTTGTGATGAATATAAGCGATCATAAGCTATCGTAGCAGAAGGCAATGAACGTTATGGAACCTTTCTGATCAATCACTGTTCAAGATTGAGCAAATACGTTGATCCATTACAATCAAACACTGGATGATATGCAATAAATGCAAACACACCCATGGGCCTTATAAGAGACCCATCATATATACTAGCAATCAAGCACAAGCAAAATGCCAAAAGACTATATCACAAGAGCAAGCTCCAACGAGCCAAAGCAGGAGATTTGTTAGTGCACTACAATCCACCTGTAGAAAGCAACAAGTAGGGCACGACAGTCTACCTATATAAAACAGGCAAGTAACTATAGTATGACGCCACGCCAACAGATCCGCAGCATCCATGCAAGCAGACAAAAGGCTTTTACAAATATTTCAAAAACACCCCTGCATATGCACTGTAATATGTATACACATAGGTACAAAAAAGGGGGCGAATGCAATAGTACAGCCGCATGAGCTCCGTCGAGCGTGTTATGGGTAAACATGTGACGTCTAGGGATGCTGTGCGGGTCAATAAATGAACACATTTTGAGCTCGATCCTTCTATATTGGTAGATAGGAGTCAATACGGCTCAAACTATCAAACAGATATATAGTCAGGTTTCAACAAAGATATCTGTTTTATACGTTCATATAAGGCCTTCAAGGCCTCCAACAAAAAAAAATCATTAATAAAAGCACGCCAGCAACAAACCCGATCCTCTGCCAACAAATTAGTAAAGTCGACAAGATTCAATCCATAAATGGAAATGACCCCAAACACTCCGATGATGGCCGTATTGAATACAAATCTCAACCAGATGGGTTAATTCCAAGTATTCAAATGCCTTCCAAATGCCACCTAAATCCAAACTCCACGAAAATCCAAAAATCTCAAAACTCCAAGATAGTTAAAATTGAAATCATCCATCAAAATACTTAAGTAAAATCCATCCACCCTCCAAAACAGTTTGACGATGTGGATAAAGTGAAATTTATTTCAACCCAATAGAACTAATACCTAGTCGAAAATATCACTAGGATATATTCTCAAATAATCTTCTGCCAGTAAGGACGTGATATATGTCCTCTAACCGACGGTTTTGCCGCCAAATGGCACCACAGGATAAACGGTTATGACCCAAGGCCCTCTTAATTGAGTGATTTTGTCGTCAAATGGCACCACAAGATACCGGTTATGGCCAGAGTCAATACGTTTCTTAGTGGCATCAAATACTTAAGATATGAATCAATAGGATATGATTTATAGGGCACAAAGCTCTCTATAAGCTAAGCTGGATCCAAATTTGTACCCTTAGACAAACATTCACCCCACGTCTTCAAGGTACCCTTGGACGAAGCAACCTATGGCTACCGACAAGAATCCTTATGTTAGGTTGGGTTGACTACCTCCTCTAACTAAGTAGGCCAGGGACCATGATGGCCCGGGATAATTGAACCATGGGATCTTGATCGGGTCCATCATCCATTCCCCCACCATCCGCTTTAAGTGAATGATGGTGAAATTTTTATTTTAAATATCAATTCTCAAACTCTACTTAAGCTCATGCTACTACTATATGTCAAATAACACATATTCTTACATATCTGATTGACGACTAGCCTTAATCGAAAGTTCTCTCTCATTATCGGGAGGGGTAATTAACTATAGGGGCTTGCGCCTATAGAAAACCAAAAATCAGATCATAAAATCCTCGCACAATGAGGGTGAAATCTCTGGGTAGTGTCTTATCTACAAACACATATGCCTTCCAAAATTTACCCCGGAACTTAATATGTTAAAATTCCCCCGAAGAAGAAAAGCAGTGGGCGGAGGCCGATGCCGAATTATCGAAGCCCACAAAAATAAAAAACAAACCACTTAGTATAATGCATGTTAGGTTCCTCACATCTTTTTCATTCTATTTCTCCATCTACTCCTATACATAATCTCTTTCTTGTTCCTTAAGTATTACAAGTTTCTATAAAAAGTAAGAACCTTGCTCCACTAGAAAGGGTTAGTCTAGCTTCTTTTGAAGATGAAGGGGCCAAATCTCCCTCTTCGATTAGTGCCTACAAGATCATTTCTCATTGCCTAATTGGACGCAACCCAACCTCCACCTTAAGAGTGTCAAATACACATGCCATGGAGTGTCCATGTCTTCGTATCCATGTCCATGCATTATAAATGGGAAATGGATTGTACATATTGACTTAGTTTTTTAGTTGCTTTGACTTATTAAAAGATACAACAAGTGCAAAATGTAAGTGACATCATTTTTTTTTAGGAAAGTCTAATAGAAGTGCATTATGATGAAGCCAAAGATTTTGTTGCAGCCAACCTGCCCAACCATTCCTTCCCCATATAGCTTCCATACAAGAATTCATGTAAGGTGAGGGCAACTCAAAACAAGGAAACTTACAAACATAGAAATAACAAATGCAATAATCTATTAAAAGGGATGGCTATCACTTCGTAAATCTTGGAAGATAGAAAATTGGACATGAATGGTGATCATGTTTAAAGTGATCAAAATTGGGGACAAATATAGTGAGACTAGCTAAACAAAGTGAATACCTGACTTCATCAACCATTTTGTTGTCCACTTCGGCATGATGTCACAATACAAATGAATACTCTTGAAAGAAAGGAAGCCACTTAGCATGATGCATGCTAGTCTTCCTCGCTCTCATTTTTTTCATTCTAGCTCTCAATCTAGTCCTCTCCCTCATCTCTTCCTTGTTCCTTAAGGTTACAAGTTTCCTTTTGAAAGCAAAAAAAGCTTGCACCGCTATGAAGAGGTATGCAAGCTTCTTTGGAAGATGATGGGACCACATCACCCTTTCCAATTGGTGCCCATAACATCACTTCCCTTTGCCTACTTGCCCCAAACCCTATCTCCACCTTAGGTGTCAAATAGATAAATCCAACTTAAAAAATCACAAGCTTGCCAAGCTCAAACTTACAATGGGCTTTAATGAGTTGCATAATATGTTTTATCCATTAAATTACTATAGAATATTGCTCAATTTTTAATCAAATCAAAACTCAACTATCTCAACAAACATATTTGAGTTTTAACCACGAGCATCGAACTCAAAAAAATATATTCTAAATTAATTTTTACTTTACAATAGCTCAATGAAAAATTGATGTTAGTGAAAATATTTATAAATATTTGCTACATAATATGAGCAAATGAACTGCTGGTCTATGGTTAAGTGTTCATTTATAATCTCATGAGTTTGTAGGTGCATATCATACTACCAAGATTATTTCTTTTATTTTAATTTAAAATCACTCAATGGTGACTAATCGAGGCAACGGTGAGACTTCTAAATGATAAATGGGCTCATAGGCTGACCTCAATATCATTATGGTTAGCCCATTCAAGCTTATAATCATTAGGCTATTAGAGATTTTATAGGGTTGGGCTCAAGGGCTTATGAGCAAGCCTAGGTCATTTAAGGAGCCCACCCCCATACCACCCATATATCATTTACACAAGTTGCAACTTAGCCAAATATCTAAAAAAATTCCTTTTTTTCGTCAAAAGATTAAGATAGCTATCTCCTTGATTATGCTTTCTTTATAGACTAAAAAATAATCACATTCATATATGTATCCCCATTCAAAAAAGTAGTTGAGCAATCAAATCAAATCAAATACAATATAGAACAGAATATTACTCTGATCTTATATGTTACTATTGTTCCTTGAAAAGACAAGTGTGTTCTATAAGATGAAGAAACCTGGCTAAGACTAAAAATACCAACCAGCATTTAGGGTATCAGTAAAAATTGCACATGTGAATTCTCTGCATTACATATTAATGCTTTAAGGGGTTGTGAGGAACTTATATCAGATATGTTATGGTTTATGTGTCGCACATTATCTACCCTTCCTCTTATGAAAGTTGCAGTTGCAATGTTGGCCATACTTTTAAAAAATCAATACATTGAAAGCATAGAACATATTAGAAAGAAGGCACCTTATAACAATTAGGAAAACAAATCAAAACTCACTCCTCAAGTCATCGGGCATCCCAAAAAATTATGGAGAATAAATCATATAATCGTTACAAAATTCCACACAGTTTCTCTGGACCTAATGACATCAGAATATAATTCAAAGCAATCATAACCAAATAAAAAATATAAGCACAGAAATTTCTGAAACAATCAATGGCCATCAAGAACCAAAATCATTCCCCAAAAAAAAAAACATAGCTTATTGAAATTGACTCACCATCCACCGGATTGCTGAAATTAACGTAAGCATATCCAAGCGATCGGCGGGTAGAAGTATCCCGGCACACGCGGACAGACACAACCTGGCCGACTTGGCGAAACGTATCATACAACTGTGCGTCCGTGACGTTCAGGTCAAGGTCCCCAACGTACAGCGATGTTGACGTGAACGGGTACGGGTTTCCAGAGTCGCCAGAAGAAGAGGCGTCACTAACCTCCGGCAATCCATTCGAGACGTCCAGTAGAGCCTGAGGCGGCAACTCCACCTGCGCCATGAACCTGGTTTCCTTTTTTTCTTTAACCTTTTCCCGTAGAAAACCCTAGAGGAAAATTGGAAACGGGTAGAACACAAGCCCTCCTCCTTTCCCGGATATACTGATGACCGATAACAGATATGGATACTAGATGAAAAATATGATAATCGATTTCTTCCCCTTGTGTTTTTTTTCCCCTTTTTCCTGGTTTTTTTTGGATTTTTTTGTGTTTTTTCGAAGGCTGCGGGTGGAGAAGAAAGAGTTGGATAGAATTTAGAGACGGGGAAGAAACCCTCGGGAATGGCTATCCGAGCAATACGGCGCGGCTCTCTCGTCGATCAAAACGTGGGCTTTGTGTGGGAACAGAAACCCTAGCGACCGTCGAGGGCTGATCACAGCCGCACAATCAAGAAACCGCCGTGAACCAAATTACGTTGAGACAGTATACTGTACGTTACGTATTCGCCTTCTACAGTTGTATTTCTATTTAAGGAAGCATAAATTAAAATTTTTAAATTATTTCTCCTTTTTATATGGGATTTTGCAACCGGCATTGGGGTTAAAAAAAAATTAAGTCTTGATTAAAACTGGACTGGACGAAAAAAGTAACGATTTGTTATTAAATCAAATGATAAGCAAATCCCAATAAAGTTTTTAAAAATAATTTAGAATTATTTTTTAATTTAAAACTTAAAATAAACAGCAAACTACATAGCTATTAAAAATATCCAGAGTAATATAAATAAACTCATCCACAAGATCTCTTTTCATTTCATGAAAATGTATTTATAAAATAGTATATGACCACGGAAGATAGAGTAAAACAAAATATAATGTATACATGATTGTACAAAAATCAAAATAAAAAAAATACATATATACTCAGATGTAGCCTGAACTTATGATCAACTAGCTCCTTCCATTTCTCAAATCTTAAAAACCAAAAGCAAAGGCATAGTTAACTACAATAGCTTAGTAGGCTACAAAAAATGATATAATTTTCAAACAAATTTATTAAACATTTTTTAGAATATTTAAAAGTAATCAAATATAGTATAATAAATTATTCTGCAGTAACAAAAGCATAGAAATTATTCAAAGATTCAATTACTAAGAGCAGTCTAATAAATTGAAATTCAATCCCAGAATAATTCGTATCAGTTTCTCTTTTTTTGGATCTAGATAGAATCTCAAAAATTCTGACCACTTATGACTCCCTTTTATACTTATAGCACTAGAACATGTCTGTAGACATCTTAACATTGCTCATAACCACTATAACATAGCTTATAGATACTAGAATATGGCTTATAGACAACAGATTCTTGGGCCTAGATAAAATTTCAAAAGATTTTATCCCAGTAGATCTCCTGACAGTCATAATTAAATCACATAAGTATATATTTCATCATATTATAATAATTAAAGCATACTTGAGCACATATCATAATTACACAGTATTTTATAACGGTAAACAACAAAAATTCCTACTGGGTAAAATTTTACAATCTCAAATTACAATCAAATTATCAAGAATGATGTATAATACTATTTTAAAATTTAAATTTTACTACAACATTCTTTTTCAGAGTCTAGATTATTTTGTATTTAATAAAATTGCATATTTTTTTAAAATACATGGTATAAAATTTTTAAAAAATACTCAAAACTTTCATAATCTCAATCTCTAGAACATATAAAATGTTTGGCAAAAAAAAATTTTCAATACAAAGTTATCCTCATTTTTTAGTAATAGAAATAGAAATTTAATTAAAAATTCAAAAATCTTCATATTTTTTTAAATTTAAGATAGGCATAATGTGACATGCCTCAATTCTATGAACTTTCTCAAATGAGAAGATGACTAAAAATGGCCCAAAGTGGCTCAAAATCCATTTATTCTCTTCCAAATACCTCTCCTCTCTCCTTCAACTGCATGCGATTCTTGAATGAATTGAATAGTGGCATAATTTATATTTAAAGTACAATTAGTAGCTTAGCACTACGGTGCTATAATCCTTGCACTATAACATTAGTCATTTTTCCAAAACTTTGAGAATATAGCATTGCAATATCACTATTTGGCATTTAGTATTGCAATAACATTAAGGCGCTCAGACAACTAATACCTAGATGCTTAAATAGTAACATTTCTCAAATTTTGTTAAAATTCACTCCAGACTCTAGGGACACATTATATAACACATGCAAACTTTTTCAAGAACTAAAACACTTTCAAACACTTTTATAATTTTCTTATTTATGTGTACTGATCATCGATGAATCTTGAATTTAGTTTCAAGGAACATGAACTTCAAAAATATTACAAAAACATGATACTTCATCTATTAAAGAATCTCATCCATTCTCCCTTATCATTTGTGATTGTTGTTTGAAGACTTGTATTAATTTTTCATTGCATTCATGATATCTTGATATTTTCTATTTAAAGCTTATGATAATTTATTTGTAACACCTAAAATGTCAATCATTAAGTATATTACAAGGATAAAATTAAAAGATTCCATAGCATCTATCAAAACACCAATTTAATAATTATTGATAATATATCCCATCTTCTTTAATAATTTCATGCACTTTAATTACTTAAGCAAACATTTTTGTAGATTAATTAGGGTATGAAAATATGAACCCCAACAAGTATCACTAGCTCATTATAAACTTATTTCTTAATTCAAACATCGACCATTACTCAACTCTCCTTTGATTAGTTGAAAAATTATTTTATCATGTTGAATGACTTTAAGAGCATCACTCATCTTATATGAAGCTCCTAAATTATTAACAATTCTTGAAGTGATCTTGAAAAGATGCTTCATATGTCAATAGTTTTTTGCTATAACCACAAAGCATAGTGGAGCAAATGAGCAAAGTAATGAACATAGAATCCATGAGGGTTATAATTAAGTATTAGTGTCTTTAAACTATGAAACTCTTTTTATATATTACATCATCATGTCATTGACCACATATCCTATGTATATTTATTTTGTAAGTATATTTTCATTGTTTTCTTTCTACGCAAGAGCAGTAGTAGATATAATATATTTAATGTCTATAAATCTTCAAATAACTTATCTCAACCTATATATCTACGTTTCTCGTTGCAATATCTAGTTATTCCTTCGTAGAAACCTCATAGATTCATCAATATAATTGAGCAGTTAAGAGTCAACAATATCCTTTATGATAAATATTAAAGTTTTAGTAATTATAGCACAATAAATTTTTTCTAGACCTTTGGTGAAGTTAGCTTTAAATTTAAGCTTGCATATATAGCTGTAATTATATTAATTTCTTCAGTATGATTAGTAAGAAAATCTAAGAGCTCCAAATAATTTCCTCGATTATCTAATCTAGATGACTCATCATATATATGGACTGATAATCCTTAACGTTAGAGAAATCAAATACAATCCACTCCTACATTCAATATGATCTTATAATCTTTAATATTCATCTAAACTTTTATGACTTAATAGTTTTTCTTTCTTCTTCCAATTTTCAAACCCTTCCCCAATAAATTGAATATTCAATAAGGATGTTAAGTCTAAGTGAACTTGTATTTAGGTACACCAAAGCGGGGGGGGTGAATTAGTAAATTAAAAAAAAACTAATTGCTTACTTCAAAAATAAATAATTATATTTTTGAATTTTTCAGTATTTGAAAAATAATTAACAATTATGACTTAATACGGAAGCAAGCAAATTTACCAAAATATCAAAACAACAATGATGATATTCTAATCAATAAAATGAAGCATTAATAATGATTTTCACCAAGCAACATGGAATTAAAATGTAAAATAGTAAAAATGTGAGAATAAAAAATAGAAGAAACACACTAGAGATTTATAGTGCTTTGGTCAAATAATGACAAACGTCTACTCCTCGGAGTCCTCTTCTCCAAGTATTCCACTATCACTATAATGTCTCTTCTTTTGTCTCCACATTAAGGCGAAGAAGCTCTTAAATAAATCACTTCCACAAAACCTGATGCAGTGGAGAGCCGAAAGCCTTGTCACCCTCCTGGTGATGGGAGCAAACCTTCAAACATTTCTCTCCCTCTTGGAGAAGGAAGTGAACCTCTATCTCCTTTCTCACCCTCTTGCTAATGGCAAAGTACCACGACATCCTTGCTTACCCTCTTGGTGATAGAAGAGAACCACGTCCTTGAGCTTAAGAACTTCTTTCTAGAGCCACCAACGAAATATAAATAGACACTTGGAGGAACAAGGTGTAATAACGCATATTTTGACCCATGTAAATATTTTTTGTCTAGAGTCAATATAAGTCCAAATTAAAAAGTGTCTTCTCCATAGAATTGTTAATATAGTTAATATAGTATTTTATTATTATTTTATTCCTAAAGATCTATTTCCACTTTATTAAATCGATTTTCTCCTTAAGTATTTAGCTAACATCCAACTTCTTTGATTTCTAATATCCATAACCTACATATAAGAGCAAAGTCGTATGTGATTCAATTCAAGGAAGTCATTAAGGTGATTGTACAAAATTATGATTTCTAAAAGGGTCAAGCCACTCATTCTCTTACAAATGTCTAGTGAGAACATCCATGACTAAAGCAAAAAGATATGGACTTAAGGCTGATCCTTGATGTAATCCAACCGAAATAGGAAAATAGTTTGTCAATCCACCTTGTGTTTGAACACAAGTAATAGCTCCTGCATACATATCTTTAATGATTGGAATATAATTGTTATTAACTCCATTCTTTTCAAGAACTCACCATAGCACTTTTCTTGAAACTCTCCATAGCACTTCTACTAAGAAGATTCATGACCAAAACAAAATACTAAGGCCAAATCACCTTATTTCTTATAACCTCTTAAGAAAAATACTTAGGCCAAATGCTTAATACTAAAATAAAAAATCACTTTATTATATGCTTTATCTAAATCAATAAATATCATATATATATATATA
>NW_021318655.1:280000-316837 GCF_001605985.2 Dendrobium catenatum
ATAATTTTTAAAGTCCAAAAAAGATTTATATGAATTATCTATTAAAAATTAAATAATTATATCTTTATATTATATTATATTATTATTTTATTCCTAGATATCTATTTCCACTTTATTAAATCCCTTTTCTCCTTAAGTATTCAGCGAACAAAGAAATTAATTAGAGAAAAATGATAAAATTTTAGGTGAGAGAAGAAGAAAACATAGATTTAAAGCCGTAGAGCGATTTTTGTCGTTAGTCGTGCTTGTTGGGAGTTTCTCGTTGTAATGCCTCAAAATCTAAATTGGAAGATTTTTTTTTATATTTTAGTAAATAACAACAGAGCTATCTAATATCATATATTAGTAATAAATAATAAAATAGATTCTATAATTTAAAACATTAATGTACTCATCTATATTCAATCCAAAAATCATATACACTACTCAAGATCTACATAATCATATCATAACTATTACATCCTGAGTACAAAATGTTGATTCTATATAGGTTATTAAACTTAAGCTATTGTCCCAAGACTAATTAAGAGGGGGTGAATTAGTAATTTAAAAATTTTCTCTTAAATTGTAAATTTGAAAATCGTTGATTCTCGTAGTAAGTTAATTAAAGTTTTAAAATAAAACTTTTCAACCATAATAAATAACTTGCAATAATAAAATTGCGGAAATTAAAAGATAAAGATTTATAGTGGTTCGGTCAAACACAACATATATCCACTCTCTGAAAACTCCATCTTCAGGTATTGCACTATTAAAAAAGTGTCTCTCCTTTTTTCCCTACAGTAAGACGAAGAAGCCTTTATAAAACCTCTCTTTCACCAATCTCAATGCGGCAGAGAACCGCCATCCTTTCACACTCTCCAAGTATCGGCAGAGAACTGTCGTCTGTTCACACTCTCCAAGTGTCGACAGAGAACCGTCATCCTTTCACACTCTCCAAGTGTCGGCACAGTACCAAATCTTCTTCAAAGATCTTCTCACGAGCAACTAGAAAGAATAAAAGAAGAGTAATCACCAAAATCACAAAGAGATATTTACCTTTGAGTAACCTTGTGAACCCTTTACACTCCACTTGCAGGAAATCTCACTCAAACACTCTCTAACACTCTCTCTTTCACTTGCTCTTAAAAAATCATAAAGACTAGACTTTTTCACGTCAGTTTTAGTAGACCTTTTATATCAAAGACACGAAAAACCGTCCAAAAAATTGAAATTTTCAATTTTAAGCATACAAGATCGTATGTTCGTATGTACGAACAGTTCAAAAACTGTTGTGTACGAACTTGTTGTGAATCGGTACGAAATCATTTTGTACACGATGATTGTCCGGTACAAACCAAGTTCATCCGGTACGAATAGTTAGAAAATTTTTCATCTTTGTCGGGACGAAGATGGACCCCATAATTTCATACCTTGTATGGCGTACGTACGATGACGATATCATACTATATGATCAGTTACAAAAATTTTCATATTAGTCGGGACAAAAAAGAACCCTTCCAATTCATACCCTGGACGGCGTACATACGATGACAACATCTTACAGTACAAATCGTTCAAAAATTTTTTAATTTGTTTGGACGAAAAGGGACCTATCCAATTCATACCCTGGATGACGTACGTACAATGACAACATCGTATGGTACAAACCATTCATAAATTTTTCAAGTTCGTCTAGACGAAAAGGGACCCATCCAATTCGTACTCTAGAAGGTATGTATGAATGATATATTGTACAATACGATCCATACTTAGAAAAATTTTCTTTTATCTGTTTGTTTGATTGCCCGAAAGGTAAAATAACTGATCTGATCGTCCCGTATGAATATATATCGTATATTACGATCAATTTAAAATTTGTAGATTTTTAACACTCCCTCGATATGTGTGCACTATTACTCAATTACAATCACACTCTCTCAGACTCAATAAAATAAAAAATACATACTTCATTTACAATAAATCCTAAATTGATATGATCTGAAGTCTTCAACAATCTAGAAAAGTTAGTACACACAAACAACAAAACAATTCTTCCTAAATATATTAGGAGAAATAATAATCAAAGCAATAATATTTGGAATAATTAAAAACATACAAGTTGTAAGAATATCAACAATCAAGAACTAAATAACAACTATCTCAACACAATAGAATAACTAAAAAAAATGGAACCTGAAGAATCCTGATTAGCCTCACAATCCTAGTTCTCTGCCCTAACTTGAAATTATTTAACTACATATAATGTGCTTAAAAAGTTCAGTAGGTCACCAAAATCTATAACTTAATTCAAAGTATGGTAAATGAGCAATATGCTTATCAATAGTCAAATCATTATAATAGTAACCATATAATCATTGAATCTGTGCACAAATAATAAATATCAAATACAATAGTAGTAGAATTTGTAAACAATAAAATACTACGATACGAAAGCTAGCAAAATTATAAACCAATAAGAGTATCAAATCTATAAGGCAATTATCGTATCTATAATAATAATCAGTACATAAATCATATAAAGTATTAAATCAAAATATCGGTAAGGACTATCAAAATAAAATCAATGTAATAAAATAATGTAGGAATGTATACATATTAACCAAGCATTCAATATCACGTGCTCAATATATTAAATGTTTAATATCAGTACAGTGAATCAGTAGTATTAAATAATATAAGTATATATATCAGTAATAGTAAAGTGGTAGGAGCAATAAAATAATATAATAATAGTAAATTCGTGTGGTACTAATAAATACATATAATAATACGAACAATGCCTCAATAACATGCATTTCAATAGTCACACTAAACAAGTAAAAAATTTTGGTTATCACAGTATTTTTCAATGTTAGTAAACTGTTGGCTCAGTAAATAAAGTCATCAATCTTTTCCTGTTGGTACAGTAATAATTTTCTTATAACTCCCAACTAATATATCACATAAATTAGTAGAGGATAACACCAAATCACATTATTTAAAGGAAAGCCCGTCGGCCCACCATCCTGTATAAGTTAATCAGTCTCCAATCAACGAGTCAAACAATTTTTACTTTTTTGTTTCATACATGTACATTATTATCACAATATACCAACAATAATAATGACAAGCTATTATTCAAGCACATATCCACATTTATTTTCAATGTATTTCAATAAATAACGCATAATTGATCTTAATTAAGAAGATGCCAAAATGTTATAATGGTAAATAATAAAGAATCATATTATACAAAAATACACATTCTAAAAAATACTAAAATAGTAGAAATTATATAAAATAATATTTTAAGACTTTTATTATACAACACTAATATTTTTAGAGGTCAAAATAAATTTTAAGGTAGACAAAAATTGTTATATATTTAAAATCATTTTGTAAAAATTTCAAATAAATGCTCATAATCATGATCTCTATAACATACAAAAGATTACGCGGAGAAAGCTTTGTAAATACAAAGTTATTTATATTTTTCGTTAACAGAAACACAAATTTGATAAAAAAAAATGAAAAACACGAAATTTTTGAAATCGGAAATAGAGTAAAAGTTCCTTACAACGAGACAAGTAAATTTCCCAACGAACCTGATAGACAAAAATCACATCGCAGCCTCCAAATTCAATTAACTTTTTATCTCTCCACTAAATTCTCTCTTAATCCCTCTAAAACAACTCTATGTTACCGAACTCAATGGAAGAAACAAATGGATTTAATAAAATTCTTAAGTGACATAAGATATTTTTGATAAAAAGAATAATTCTATTTATTGCTATAAAAAATTAACGATTGTTTTATAAATTTGACACTCGTACTAGTTTACTGGCTATCATACCATAAAATTTTACTATTTATATATTATATTACCATTGCATATGAATTGTATTATTTTTACACTGATTCAATTATCATATGAATGTAACTACTATGATTCGATTATTGACATACATATTACTTATTTGTCATGCTTTGAATTTAATTATAAGTTTTGTTGACCTGTTGAGCTTTTTTGCTCATTATTTGTGGTTAAATGAGTTCATGTTAGGACAAGGGAGCAGGAGTGTGAGGCTAATCAAGATTGTTCAAGTTATGTTTTTATTATTTAAGTTTTTCTTTTATACTTATGTAGAATAGTTTTGATATAATTATGTAGATTATGAGTAGTATATATGATTTTTTGGATTAAGTATAGATATGTATATTGATGTTTTGAATTATAGAAGCTATTTTGTTATTTATTGCTTATAGATGATATTAGATAGCTGTGATTATTATTTATTAAAAAATTAAAAGAATAATTCTTTCAATTTAGATTCTCGGGCATCATAATTGGTATTATAACATAGTTGTTACAATAATTGATTGTTATAGAGCTATAGGAATTGATTAAGAATTGAGTAGATAAAGGTGCATTAGTTTGTATACACAATAGAATGACATCAGATATAATGAACTACATGACTGTATAATTTTTAATGAGTTTTTATTTTATTTTGATTATGCAGATTTGGTTTATCTCGATTTTATGCTCAAATCTTTAAGGGAAATATTGGAGATGACATTTTCTTAAGGTGGGCAGATTGTAATAACACATATTTTGACCCAAATTAATAAATTTTTTTAGAGTCAATATAAGTCAAAATTATAAACTGTCATTTCCATAACATTGTTATTATAATATTTTACTTGCATGAATTTTTTCATAATGTTTGGGCACCAATTAAAATCCTTAAGAAATGAGCACCTATAAATATAAGTAAGAATTTTAGAATCATGAGGTGTTTGTTTTGTAAACCGATTTCTTCAATATTTTCTAAATACAATGACTTATTTTATGAATATTTTTTTATAATTTTTAAAGTCCTAAACAAATTTATATGAATTTTCTATTAAATTTTGATTAATTATATATTTATATTATTTTATTCCCAAATATCTATTTCCACTTTATTAAATCCCTTTTCTCCATATATAAGTATTCAATTAATAGAGAAATTAATTAGAGAAAAATGAGAAAATATGAGGACAGAGAAAAAAAACTAGATTTGGAGGCTGCAGAGCAATTTTCGTTAGTAGATCCTGTTGGGAAATTTACTCATCTCGCTATAAGGAATTATTTCCCTATTTCTAATTTCAAAGATTTTATATTTTTGCTATTTTTTAATCATATTTGTATTTTCTATACCGAAAAATGATGATAATTTTGTATTTGTAAAACTTTTATTGTGTAATTTTTATATGTTATAGAGATTGAGATTATAAACATTTTGATTATTTATTTGGGATTTTTTCATTGGATGACTTTTAAAATACATTAATTTTTGTCAACTAAAAAATTTATTTTTACATCTAAAATAGTGATTTAATTCAACTAAAATTTCAAAATATTATTTTTTGCAATATCTCATAGTTTTATTAAATTCTAAAAATATAAATTTTTACTTAGTAGAACTTTTGTTGTCCACTAATAAAATATTTTGATATTTTCTTAATTAAGCTCAATTATACTTTATTTACTGCAATGCATTGAAAATAAATGTGAATATGTGATTGAGATTACTATTATAATATTGCAAAACAATATGTGTAAAAGATAATTAAAGATTATTTAACGAGTTGGTTGGAGACTGATTGAGATGTATATGTGTTTGTTGTAGTTTAAAAAGGTGATTTGCCTTGCAAGGTGCAAACAAATCTAAATTAAATTTCTGTGAGAAAATTGGAATTAAACTTAAATTTCAAATTTGAGGTTAAACAGACCATTAGGGATAATATACATCTCCTAATATGCTCAGACTCAAAAATATGAATTTTCTCTTTAATGTCATAGTCTGATTTAAGGGATAGCCATATATAACCCGTGATGGTCTAAATGAAGTTCAGTTAAATATCATATTACGATAATCAAGAGAAGTGATCGTTAATTTCATATTCGAATCTATGTTAACACGTGATATATCTCCACGAAGAAATAAGATATCACATGTTAGCAATTATTTGATTATGACGACAATTATTATTATAAATTTTATTTCCCAAAAAAAATATTAGTTGAGTTTTTGAAAAATTGATGTGAGTTCTAGATCTCCTATAAGCGCAAGCCTCGTAGTTAATTACATCGTAGGAAATCAAAGTCTCCTATGAAAACACTCGATTAAAATAATAGTAGAAATTTTGTTTAGAGATTTTCTAGAAATGATATCAAGGGAGGTGAAACTGGAATTCAAGTGGGATTAGATCAAATATGAGTGCTTTTTTTAGAGTCAAAGAAAGAAGGCTATGAGACACTTTAGGATTATGAAGCAATTTAGAAGTGTCCGAACCTAAGCTAAGTGTTGGATTTTAAATTTTGGATTGAGGAAATCTTTAATTTGAGTTAATTGATTTATTAGAAATTTGAGATTATATTCTCGAAGATTGGGATCTTATGATTCAAAATCCACCCTGAATCCTAAATCTAAATTGAGCACCAAATGATGGTGACTCGAACCTAACTAATGCAGTGCAAAGTCTAGACTTACCCCAGCTTGAATTGGAGAGCCAGCTAACCACTTAAACGATTTAAAATCCATGAATCTGATTATTTCATAAAAGAGTGGTAGGGACATTTTTATTAAAGTTTTTGAGAGTTGGGACCGACATCTAGAGCATATCCTAATTGGTCATTTGACTTATGTGGGGTGAAAATGCTAAAGAGAAATGCAATTAAAATTTTGGACTCACTTTTAATTTAGTTTCTATTGTAATGCATGCTGATCAACTCAATAAATACTTGAAATTGGAATGAAATAGTTTTAAAAAGGCTTAAAAATAAGTTTTATCCTAAAGATTTTATAGATTCTCCTTGATAGATCTACATCATCATAGACTAGGTAATCTTACAAATTCCCATAGGCGAGGAGGTGCCTAACAAAAAGAAAGAAGAATACATAAAAAATCTTATGCGAACTCCCGGTAGTCCAGGACTTACTTCTTAAATAATTAGAGTTTTCATGTTATCTAAAAAAATTATTTAAGTTTTGAGTAGAAATTTTATTTCGCACCCTCAAGAGTCTCCGCGTATCCAAGCTAAAACAAAATCGGCACACAAAAGCACAAAAACTTAAAAAATAAGAAATATCTTATACACAAGTAAAATAAATCAAACATCAATAAAGCTAATTAATTCCTCAAAAATAAAGTTCGTAGGCAAGTGCCCCATTTATTACAACCCAAAATTATTGAAATTAAAAGTGATCAGGAACCACTAACCACAAGCCCGAATTCTAATCTAAGACACACACAAGTAGACTTTGAGTAGGATACTTTTATATCTGAAGCTCCTTGGTCTTCTCCTCCTCAGACTCCATAGATCTGTCGCATTTGGATACTCAAATGAGAAAGAAAACTCTACCCCTGAGGGGGAGGTTATTCTTCCCACTTTAGGTAATAGAATGATCCATAATTGAACTTCCAAATAGAAAAGGACTATCCCCCTAAGGGGAATCTTTTCTTCTTTGGAATTCAGTTTTGGGTATAAGTTTCTCAAACTCAAAGACCCTTTCACAACTCTTAACTTTAAAAGAATTACAATGATACAAAAATAAAAATTATAAACTCTTTTGTAGGGTTATCCTAAGTATTTAAATATAAAACTATCACAAGCAGTTATATAATGAAATTAAAATTACTCAAACTAGCCACACTTGACTGTGCTCTTATTTATTTATGGGCAAATCAAACTGAAGCACATGTAGCATTTGTAATAATTATTATTTAATTTTTCAGCCCCTTTTATTGTCCTGTATGAGCATGACCATCTGTACAAAACTCAGTGAACATCTAGATTGTTCCTTACCTAAGGGTAATCTAATCGCCCATCACATCAATTCATAGAGTGCAGAAAAAATAAACAAAAACACATTAATCAACTTCAATCACAATATACAATGAAAACTCAGAAAACCTGTCACACATTAGTAAAATAAACACCAACCTAACTTAGACTAGAGTTGGTTATCCTAGCAAACCATCTAAAGTGTGTGAAAAAGGTCATGTGCCTGGGGTAGGTCGTAAACTGGGTCGTTTATTGAAGTTTTCTAATATTCAGGTTAGTTAAAGGTCAAAGGGAAAAAAGTATGCTTGAAGTTAAATGTTAATATTTTAAAGTTTTGCTTAAGTTGTCTTTTAAGGGTGTTTGATTAGATGAATTTAATTACTTAAAGATTAGAAGGTTAATAAATTTTAATTAACTTAATTAGTGGCAAATTTTAAAAGTTAAGTTAATTTATATTTTCCATCAATCGGTTCATGGCGTTGTGCCACTAAGCTCGAGGAACCAGGCCTCTTTAGGATATATAGCCTCGCAACTTGGAGTAGTCCATCCTAAAAACCTTGTTGATGTAGTTAGATTAAGGATTTTAGTTTGTTTAAATAAATAAGAATGATTTAATTTAAAGTTTAACACTTTATTGAATTCATTCGTAGCGTTGTTCCACTAGACTCATGGAACCAGACCTTCTTAGTACATATAGCATAACAGCCTCGAATAGTACATCCTAAAAACATCATCTCTAGAGTAGTTGTTGTGTATTAGAATGTTGGATAAATGGTTTTATTAATCAAATTGAAGTTTTTTGAAATTTTAATTAATTATTAATTTTTTTAGAATTATTCGAATTATTTTAATTGCATTAAATAAGGGTCCAAAATTAATTAATATTTAAAAATAATTTAAAATATATTTAATATTTTAAATTAATATTAATTTTAAATTAAAGTATTTAATTTTTTGATAATTTTGATAAAAAAATTAATTTTTTGGATTTAAAAGTAAATTATTTTTTGGATTAAAAAGTAAATTTTAATTAATTATTTAAGTTCTGTTAATTAAAATCTATTAAAAAATAATTAAAAATTTAAAAATTAAATTGGCGGGGCCAAGGTTAGGCCATGTGGCAAACCCTGATTCATGGGTCAAAATGTAGGCAGCGGCTCCAATTATTGGAAATGATTGCCCCATCATGCAACCATCATCGCATGATTGATGAGGCAGCGAGCCCCACGCTTTTTTGACTTAAGTGAGTCAGCAGCCCTCCGCAGTCGTTCGATCCTCTGCTGTTTGGATTGAATGGCAATGATCTCATGGAACCAAGATTTGATCAAACGAGCGGACTATGCAATTCGAATAGAGAAGAAAATGGCAAGGTTTACACCATTGATCAAATGATCAATGACCAAGATTTTGCATAGCTCGGGATATCCTTAATTTGAAGCCCTAAAAGGATAAATCGCTTGTTCACCTAGCACACTTAACAAAACTAAATGAAATTTTGAACAAAGTTTAAGCTAACGAAGAGCATTCATGGGGATATAAAAATGTGGCTTAAAATGCATTTTTCAAAAAGCTAAATAATGCTAAGTGCTTCTACCAAGGGTTTAGATTTTACTTTAAGTTAATAGACAGATTGAACCGTTTAGTGGCTTGTTCCATTTGTAGACCATCCACGCTCCATTTTGAAGAAGAAAGTGAGGTCCGAAATGTTATAGACATCCACAAGCCTTGGACGATCTTTGCTCTTGGTTTGCCATAAAACTCGCTGGCGGCGAGCTTTGAACGATGGGATTTAGATGTGAAATGGAGCTGGAGGTATGGCGAGCTCGAATGAAAAGGATTTAGTGTCTGGTAGGGCTTGAGTGGTGAGATATTGCCAAGTCAAGAATGAGGCTTGGTTTAAACCTTTGCACTATTCAAGTCTCACTAGCTTGAATGGACGGTTGTGATTGATTGGGAAGTCTCCTTGATGCTTGCCATCTTTCCAAAGGTTGTTAGGATGGCAGAGAATCAAAGGATGATAGTACATGCCATGTGGAAAGGTCATTTTGGTCCCCGTTTGCACATGGGAGAGATCAAAGCCAGTTGATCTTGATCTAAGTGTTAAGGGTTGGCTTAGGAAATCTCTCGAAGACATTAGAGCTGCTAGAGGAGTTTTGAATGAGTGGGAAGGTTTAAACAAAAAGGTTTTGATCACTTAGACCACTCTTAACCCAATTTGAAGCTTGTTGACTATTGTTGACTAGTCAATAGCCAAATGGATTGCTGAGGTGGCAGTGAGTGAATTCTTGAATGGATTTAGAAAGAGCTTGAAGCTGAAAGCTTAAGGATTGAATGCATACATATGCATTAAAGGAAGTTTGACCAAATTATAAAGGGTTGACTTGGCCAAAATAACCATGACTTGATTTATGATAGGTTATAGAATATTAAAGATATCAAATGGAATATATTTGAGAGCTTCAAGACATTGATTTCATTGTATAAAGTGATTTGACCCAAATAGGTCAAATTTGACCAGACTTGGGTTCACTTGACCAAGTCAATTGTTCACTAGGTCAAGGGCCCAGTCAAGTCCAAATCATTGAGGGGGATGGCCAGGGGAGTTTGTGTGGGTTTGAATTTGATCTGAAATTTGATTATATATAAGGAAGCTTAAGGGTTAATTGGGTTAAGTCACCTATTTGGGCCCTTAATGGGCCATTGGGTTGACCTAGATTGACTTGGTAAACTAGGTTGAACTAGAAGCTAGATTTGGGCTCAATAAGTTTGATTTGATGTTTTGAGTCTATTGGAGGTGGTCCCAAAGTATGGGGAGGTCAATTCAGTCAAATGTCTATTTGAATCCCTAAAGGGCTTGTTTGGTCAACCAAGTTGACCCAGAGTATGGGTTTGGGTCCATTGCACTCTTAATGATGATTAAGATGCATTGAATGAGGTTTCAAGATTTGATTTGAATAGGCTAAATTGAAGTTTAGATAAAACTCCAAAATTTCCCTTAAGGGGAATTTTGGCCCTTGATCAATTAGGGGTCAAAGTGGGTCCACCAAAATACAATTTGATGTTTAACAAATCATAATCAAGGGTATGGATATGATCAGAGGGTTTGAAGAAGGCTCCAATGTCAGGATTCACTCGGTAGCATGTATAGTGACATAGGCCGTAAATATTTGAAGGCTTTACTTTTGGATTTCAATTCAGTTTCTAGGGTTAGAAGTCTCATACTGAGCTCAAATTTGGAGGGTTACCTATAGAGACATGCACTATTAATATGTAATTGATATACATTGAATTAGAGGTCATTTAACTGGGGTTTGAAGTGTTTGAAAAATAACTAAAAAAAGATTCTTGAATCTAAGCTTTTTAGACATTGAATTTTAGTCTAGATTTTTGGATTTGAACTGAATTTTGGGTTTGAATGTTTGAAATTGAATTACCCAAATCATTTATGATCATTTGGATGATCATAAGTGATTGGATATGTTTGAAGTTAAATTGGATGCTAGATCAAAGTTTTGACTAGGGCTGAGATCTAGATATGTTTGAAATCTGGATAGGTCTGAAGTCTGGGTTTGTTTGAAGTATGGATTGATCTAAGATCTAGGTTGATCCTAAGATTTGGATAAATTTAGAATTAGGGTTGATCCTAGGGTCTGGATTAATCTAAAAGAATCCTAAGGTCTAGGAAGGTCCTAGGGTCTGGAGTCTAGAAGGATTCTAGGGTTTGGATTGGTTGGAAGAATCCTAGGGTGTTGATAGATCATAGGGTCCAGATTCTAGAAGGATCCTAGGGTCTAGATAGATCCTAGGGTTAGGATTTGTCTAAAGGCTAGACTGATCAAAGGTTAGGATTAATCTGGAAGAATCCTAGGGTCTAGATAGATCCTAAGGTCTGGATTGATTTAGAGTCTGGAAAAAGCCCTAGTGACCTCATACAAAAATGAGGTCAACACATATGTGCTAGGATATTGAAAAAAGATCATGATGAAATAGACTGAAAATGTTTTTAGAATTTAGATGACCAGTTTTAAACCTAGTTTGCATTGGATGAGTGGTTGTTTGAGGAATTGGAGAGGTAGCAATTGGCAGATTTGTGTCATGAAGTTGAGTTGCTGGTGAATGTGTGTCTTGAAATGTAGCCATAGGGATGGAGGATGAGTGCGAAGCCAAAATTGATTGGCTCGTAGAGAGAATTTGAGTTATAGTAATGGGATAAGTGGAGCTTCTTGTATTGATAGTTAAAATAGGAACCAATATGAGAGCTGTTATGAAATTTTGATTGGAATTGGATGATGTGTTGGAGGATGCTTGTTGGTATAGGAAGATAGATTTATTGAATATTACATGTCTAGAGATGCAGGCTTAACTGATCTTGGGTTAAAACAACAATAAACCTTTTAAGAAGAGGCGTAGCCAATGAAAATACAAGGAATGGAAAGAGGTGATAGTTTGGTGGTGGAATTAATATGTAGACAGGGATAACACAAACAACTGAAAATTTTGAGGTGATTATATGTGGCCGGTTTTTCATATAGGATATGATATGGGCTGTGTTGTTGAAGAGAGCGAGTGGGTAGATGATTTATGAGATAGAAAAATGTATGAAGAGCTTCAACCCATAGGGATTGTGGTAGATTGACTTCAATAAGTAAGCTACAAACATTTTCCAAGATGTGACGAAGCTTTCTTTCGGCAACACCATTTTGGGATGAAGTATAGGGACAAGTGTATTGAAGAATTATACCCTATTGTTTGCAAAGACGTTGAAATTTAGTATTAATAAACACGCCACCACCATCAGAATGAAATTTTAAATTGAGTATTGAATTGACAACTGATCATATTATTGAATTCAATGAATTTAGAGACCACATCCGATTTAGTTATGAGAGGATACATGCCGCAAAACTTGGAAAAATTATCAATGAAAGATACATAATATTTATAACTTTGCATTGAGGTAGTAGGGGAATGTCCCCATACATCCGAATGGACTAACTCAAAAGGAGACATACTAGAATTTGTAGACTGGTTGAAAGGTAGTGATGGCTTTTGGCCAACCGACAAGCATTACAATGAGGACTAGAGACATGAGTACATAAAGAAGAAATATGGTTTGCCAATTATTGGAATGTGGTGTAGGCAAGATGACCAAGACGTCTGTGCCAAAGATTAGGTACATCTTGGCTGAGAGAAGGGCTATATGTTGCTTGGTAGTGGGTGAGCGAATAGGATACAACCCGTTAAGACAGGGGCCCTTGAGAAGAAGGCGACCCCCCATCTTTGAATCCTAAATTTGAAAACCGTGAGACAAAAATTTGACAATGAAATTATTGTCAGTGGTAAGACGGTGGATAGATATGAGATTGAAAGATAGATTAGGAACATGCTATATAAGATGAAGATTGAGATTACCTGTAGGAGTGGGAAGAATACCTTTCCCAGAATGTTGAATGGACAATTGTTGGCCATTACCCAAGGTAATTTGATGTGGTCCAACATATGGCTTGATAGAGTTAAGCTGCGAGGGATCAGAAGTGAGATGTGTTGTGGCGCCGCTATCAAGATACCAATACGGTGGAGCAGTAGGTTCTGATGATGAGAAGAGTGTCATTTTCTGAGATTTTGATGTGTAAGTAGGATACTGACGAAACCAACAACCTAGAGCAGAATGATCAACTTTAGAACATATTTGGCAAGTTATTGAATCAGAATTAGATTTTTTGAACGAGATTGTGGTGTCCGAGATAAGCAATCGGTAAGATAAATGACATATGCAGCCACGTCCACGAGGAGCTGCAAAGGCCATAGTTGGTTCAGAGATTTGAAGATTTTGAATTTCTTTGGTTGCTTCTTGAGCAAGATTTTGCTCTTCGCTGCATAGTAATGTATACAAATCATCAAGACTTACGGGTTAAATATTTGTACGAATGACATTTTTGAATGCTTGATATTTCGTGGGAAGGTCATTTAATGTATAAAGAATAATGCCTTCAAGATCAAGAGGAGATTCAGTTGCAGCAATGGCATCAACCTTGAATTTAATGGTGAGTAGGTATTGGGACAGTTTGATTTTTCATGGAAAGATGGTGGAGTTCATTGCAAAGTTGGATTGTGTGGGATCGGGTAGACGATTGAAGATAATGGGCTATAGTGTCCCAAATTTCTGCACAATGATCCAGAGATAAAACATATTGGAGAAGACTAGGAGATATAACCGAGTATAATACAGCTACCAAATTTTGATCAAGAAGCGTCCATGTTTGATAGGAAAAGGTTGTGGGAGAAGATGAGGCGTTTGGGGAGGGACGAGTGCAGCTCCCACGAAGAAAACCCTCTAAACAGCTTGAAAGCTTGAAGACTTGTGAAGGCCATATGGGTAGTTGTCGGCTGTAAGAGTGAGAGAGATGATGCTCATGATGTTGCCCATGAGAAACTTTAGCTGAGAAGGAATGGGTCGAAGATCAAGAGAGGAGCTTGAGTTTCATCGAATGTCTGGTGCGGCTGCAAGAGACGCAGATGAAGTCTCCATGAGAAGCATTGTTTCACAGTCACGGGAAAGCTATAATAATAATAATAATAAATAAATAAATAAACCGGGAAAGCTAGCTCTGATACCATGAAAGGCTTTCACAAACGTAAGCTGTAACAAGAAAAGCAAGTAGAAAGGAAAAGAATTGAGAAGGAAGGATATTTCTGTATTGTCTTATCATAACATGAGAAATGTATATAGTAGCCTATTTATAGAGGCTAGAAGGAAAAAGCATAATTATTCAGCTAATGAAAAATTGACATGTGTATTTCTTGATAACTGTCTGGTTGATGTTGAATTCTAGCTGTACCATATGAGATTTATATTAACATAACTAACAATTTATAGGATGTTTAAAGAGCCAAAATTAACAAAAGATGAAAACAGAAGATAGAAGCACCAGATTATAGTAAACTTTTTCTGGATAAAATCAAACAAATCGAGAGAGAGAGAGAGAGAGAGAGAGAGAGAGAGAGAGAGAGAGGGAATTTAGTGCAGTGACACTCACTAGCCCTTTAACCGGAGAGCCAGCTTTCGCACCAACCTCTCATCAAAAGAAGGGTCTATTTCAGCAATTTTATTTACAAACTCCATGGCGTCATTGTACCTTTTTGCTTTACAGTAACCATCAATCATTGTCTTATAAGTTAACTCAATAGGTCTGCAGTCATGATTCATCATATAACTAATCACATTCTCAGCCTCCCTGAACATCTCCCTGCTTGCATAAGCACCAATGAATGTATTATAAGTAACTATACATGGTCGAATCCCAGCTTCAATCATCTCTGAGAATATCCTCATGGCCTCTTGTATTTGTCCTTGCTTGCAAAAACCATTAATTACAGTATTGTAGGAGATAACATCAGCTTTCAGACCCACGTTCTGAATGCCTATCAGAACTTCTTCTGCCTTCCAACACTCACCGCACTTTGCATACATATCAATCAAACTGTTATGTGTGATTAGATCAGGCATCAGCCCACTCTGATGGATCAAATGGAACATCTCATGGGCTCGATCATACATTGCATTTTTAGCATATATGCCTAGCATAGAATTAAGAATTACAAGATCAGGTTTATAACCATTCCTCTTAACCTCTTCAAAAGCCCTCTCCATCCCTTTCAACTCTCTGCATTTGAAATTTGAAATAACGAGTGTTCTTAAAACAACCCAGCTTGGGAATATCTCGCCGGCATAAACTTTTTCCTCGAATGCTGCTATTCCTTCAACATGTCTAGCCTTTGCATAGGATTGGAGGAGTAAGGAATAAGAAAGTTCATTAGGTTTGCATTCCTTGTGTTTCATATCATCCAAAACAGATTCAGCAGCAAGCCAGTCACCTTTTCTAGCAATTGCGTTCAGCAGCGCATTGTAACTTGTAAGAGAAGGGCAAAATCCAGCTTCAGTCATTTCCTCATACAATTTCAAAGCTCGATTGCCTGAGCCAGACCTTCCATAGGCAGAAATCATAGTATTAAAGGTATCACGATCTGGTTCGACACCACAACTCTTCATTTCGACAAACACTTGGTTGATAAAGTGCTCCATGCCTCTCTTTCCACACAAAGCAAGCATTGTGTTCCAGGTGATACGATTAGGAACACAGCCATCAGATCTCATCTGAAAGAGTATATCAAGCATTTCTGAGTTCCTCGACTTTTTTGCAAGCATTCCAAGGATAGTATTGTAGGTACAAACATTTGGAACACAGCCAAGTTCCTTCATTTTTCTGAACAAACTCAATGCCTCATCTTCCTTCCCAGCCTTTCCATAGCCATTGATCACTGTGGTATAAGAAACAGCATTGGGAGTGATTCCTTTACTGGCCATTGTATCCAACAAGGCAGCACCCTCTTCATAAAACCCAGCTCTAACATAAGTTGCAACTAGCTCATTGTACGTTACTGAATCTGCAGTGCAGCCACTCTCTTCCATGTCCTTGAGAACTCTCAATGCCTGTGGCAAATTCCCAGCTTTCCCAAAAACCTGAAGGAGAGCATTGTGAGTAACAATCCCAGGTGAAAAACCCTGGGACTTCAATTGGTGAAAAAACTCCACAGCCTCATCGACCAACCCATCTCTCCCACAAGCGGCGATAACAGTGCTCGTAGTGAATTCATCAAATTCCAAACCTCTGCCTCTCATCTCATCCAAAAGGTGTAAAATTTGAGTCCTTGATCCGCCCATCTTTCCATAGACATCCAGCATGACGTTGTAGGTGACAATAGTGGGCACAAGATCCTTGTTCTTAATCTGCTCAAACAAGTCGACGGCGCTCTGGAACTTGCCTGATCGGGAATAGGCGTGGAGGAGACTGGTGTAAGCGCGGATATCGATAAGGTACTTTTCCAGGGGGATCGAGTCGAACAGTTTGCAGGCAAGGGAGTGCTGTGACTCGCGGCCGAGGACCCGGACAATGATCTCGATGGCCGGAGAGTCAAGCTTGGATTTAGCATCCGTAGCTAGCCATTGGAAGAGCAAAAGAGCGCGCTCCCAGTCTCCGGCGATGTCGAGGGCTTTGAGAAGGCCGACGGAGTCGACGGCGAGAATGTCAGCTTTGGAGGAGCAGAGGAAGGAGGGGAGCGATGGGAGAGGTTGGGAGAGGATGCGACCGAGAAAGAAATTGGCTTTGGGGGAGAGGAAGGCAAGGCGGGGGTCGTTGGAAAGTGCGGTGAACGGTTCATCAATGGAAGAAAATAGTGGGTGGCGGCGGTCAGGAGCAGCGGAAGTGGAGGAGGAAGATGCAGGTGGGTTGTGCTGGGTGAGAAGGAGGAGAAGGGAGTCGATGGGCAGTGAAGGAGATGAAGGAGGGGGAGGAGGGGGAAGGGAAGGCCCGAACTTTAGGTGTTGGGGAGGTTGAGTGGATGTTTTCTTGCGGGGTTTGGTTGGATGGAGAGGGGAGGAGGGGCGGTTCGGGAAGATGGCTCCTTCCATTGATGGAGTCAAGTTGAAAGAATTAGCAGAGACATACGTACAGGAGAGGAAGTTAGTAAGCAACGGGGAAGGAGAGGAGATTTTTTCCAATAGATTTTTTCCAATCCATCATGGTTGGTCTGTGATCCTCGAGAAATTTGATCTTTATTTTTAATCGAAGTAGAAGTTACTGTTTGGACCGACCGGACTGAGAGCCTGAGAGTGAGGGATTTTTTTCTCGTTTAACTTATTCGGGCAGTGTGTCATTTGGACGAGCTATTATTTTATGCGGACACCGGACGGGAACCGTCCGGTTAAGCGTTGGGTATCCAATTATACCGAGGGATACTGAGGGGTACCGAGCGTGGATACCGAGTTGATACCGATCAATGAGGTGACGTAACGCATTTTTATTGATCTCTGGACGCCCTTCAGACTCCGCACAGAATAATAAATCCATTTGGATGACGATAAAAGGCCTATATGAAAAACTCATATTACTCATGCATTATTCGCAAAACCAACATAGTCCTTGTGTCTCTAACCCCCTCACTCCCTCATCCCTAAGGCACAGGCAGCTCTAGCGCAACTAGAGATAATACCATTGACAACTAGCAAGGCACACAACAACAACCTCTGACAAGAAACAAACTAACACATGTCATAAATGATCTCAGCCACCCTCTTGTAACAAACACTCTGGCTATCATGCATACACGTGTAATCTACGCTAGCCTATCTCTATATAAATTGTACAAAATCACAGTAAAAAGGCAATGAAGGAATTATTACATTCACTGATTCATCTATTTTATTATATGCTTGTATTGTGCTAACTTGTCTTTCAGTTGGTTCAGTCTTCTGTAGCAGAACTAAAGACTTCTGCATGGTATCAGAGCAGGCGTGAAGCATAAGAGAACTCATGGCATATTTGGCTACCTCTCAAATCAAACAAATCTCTGCAAATAGTCAAACATATGCCTCCATTTTTCCTTCCATGAAATTTGTCATCTCCATCATCAACCACCTAGTCACCACCCAATTATCCAATGATAACTATTCTCTATAGCGATCTTAGGTGAGCAAACTCCTTCATGCTAATGGGTTCTTTGCTTTCCTGGACCCTTCATCCACGCCTCCTCGCTTTTCTCCACAAATCGACGACACAACCATCCATAATCCCTCAAATACACAGTGGTTTCTTATAGATCAAAACCTAGCTACAACCATTTGTTCTACCATTACTACCTCAGTGTTACCATACATTTTTCATCTAGACTCTACAGTTGCTGTTTGGACCACTCTTGAGCGCAGATTCCAATCCTCAAATCACTCTAGAGTAATCCAACTAAAAAATGAGCTTCATAACATATCAATGAAAAATCTAACTATGACCCAATATTTGTCCAAGATCAAAACACTCGTTGATCACATTGCTTCCGCAAGATCCACTGTTAACACTGAAGATATTATCCCTTACACTTTCAATGATCTCCCATCTCCCTATCAAGCCTTAAAGACCTCCACACACACCATGCTAACACCCACCAGTCTTGATAACCTCTACTCACTTCTTCTTAGTGAAGAAATCATTATAGCAGCAGAGGCAGCTCAAACCATTCCCATTTCCAATCCTCATACATCCCTCTACTCATACAAAAGTCATGGTCGTCACTCCATAGGTCATTCATCTCAAAATTTCAATAATACTAACCGATCCAGCTTTGTTTCTCCCTTAATCTGTCAGATCTGTAATAAGAAGGGACACACAACATCAACATGCTGGCATCTCCTGAACATTAATTACATTCCCAATTCTGCTTCCACACAAAACAAAGCTCTTATGGCAACATCAGACTATCCCTCTACAGATTGGATCCTCGACTCTGGCACATCATCTCACCTCACCAACTCGCTTAGCAACATGTTGCAACACTATTTGTATCAAGGTGCATATGGCATTACCATCGGCAATGGCAGCTCCATTTCTATCGCAAACTCTCTCCCCTTCTTCATATTCCATCTATCACACACAATTTACTTTCTATTTCAAATCTAACTAGATATACCAATATCACTATCACATTTGATTCCTCCGACTTTCTCTTCAAGGATCTACAAACAAATCAAGTCATGATGCAGGGACCTTACCGTGATGGACTATATCCTCTCTACACTACCTCATCAGTTACTCATCCGATTGTCTTCATTGCTACCAGCTCCAATGCAATCCTATGGCACAACCGTCTCGGTTATCCACATAAATGTGACGCAGCTACCATCTCAAATTTCAACCCTCTACTTCACATACCTAGTTTCTTATCTTCTTATGTTTCTTGCATTACCACTAAAGGTCATAAGTTAGCATTTGATACTTCTTTCAATCATCAACTTAAACCACTAGCTGTACTTCATTTGGATGTATGGGGACCCTCCCCAATCTCTTCTAATCAAGGCTATAAGTATTATGTGGTTTTTATCAATGATTTATCTTGCTTTACCTGGCTATTTCCTATGTTCTTTAAATTTGATTTTACCAACATATTTATCAACTTCAAAAATCTAATCGAAAACACAACGTCTCATAAAATTAAATGTTTGTGCACGAACAGGGGAAAAGAATATCTTAATAATAAACTATCTCAATTTCTTACTCAACAAGTCAACCTACATTATATCTCTTGTCCCTATACCCCGAAAAAGAATGGCTTAGTTGAACGAAAACATAGGCATATTCTAGACACAACTCATACACTACTTCAAACAACCTATATTCCATATCAGTATTGGCTTGATACAACCCTCAGTGCCACTTATCTAATTAATTGAATGCCATCTCCAAATACTCACAATCAATCTCCATATCAACTACTCTATAATACCCCTCCTACTCCCATCTCCGCACCTTTGGCTAGATATTAACTCCATCTTCATCTCTCCACAAACTATAACCTAAATCCAAATAATGTGTATTCATGGGATATCTGAACTCCGACATGGGTTATTAATGCTTAGAGCCCTCTACCAATCATGTCTACATTTCACAACAAGTCACATTAATTGAACATTCTTTTCCTTTCGCAAAATACTCTCCACCCACCCATTTGTTCCTCTTCAAATCACCTTTACTAGCCGAATTAGCTACCACCCCTCCTCACTTTCTCACTCCTACATTCACTATACACACCTCTACAACCCATACAACACATCAGCCCTCCTTGTCTATCCATGATCCACAACCCGTCCCCTCATTGACACCTTCCTAGTCTCATGATTCAAATCACATACCTGTCAACTAACCAACCTCTCATCCATATACATCATCAAGTAACCCAACTCCACTTTTACAAGCTGTCCACCATCCTATGATAACACAGTATCAAACAACCTCTCTAAAGCCTACAAATCAACTAACTCTCCTCCATCATCAAACTTCACTCTCCACCCCATCTGACCCCACCTCTTACTTTGATGCCATCAAACATATAGAATGGAGAAAGGCCATGGCTGCCAAATTTTTTGCCTTACAGAAATAGGGAACATGGATGCTCGTTCCTCATCCTCCAGACACCTCAGTTCTTGGATGTCGTTGGATGTATCGCACCAAACACCATGCTGATGGATAAATAGCTCGGTTCAAGGCTTGATTGGTAGCGTAAGGAAACCACCAAAATAATAATAAAGACTACACTAAGATATTCAATCCCCTAGCTAAACTTCAAACCATCAGTGTTCTTCTTACAGTAGCCCTATATGATGACTAGGCAATTTAGCAACTTGACGTGGACAATGAATTCCTTCACAGAAACCTCACTAGAAATATCTACATGGTACAACCAAAGGGTTGCAAATGCTACCAATCCAGATCATGTCTGTCTTCTTAAAAAAATCTATATGCAGCTTAAAGAAGGCTCCTTGCGGTGGTATAAAACTTTTACTACACATCTTGTGCCACTCGTATTCAACCCCAACAAATTCGTTCCTTTAGTCAGGAAGATACATGGATTTACCTGTTTATATATGTTGATGACACCTTTCTTATGGGTAATAACACATCTGCCATTTCTACTCTCATCCAACAACTCAATGGCAGCTTCAATATGAAAAATCTTGGTCGGGTACATAACTTTCTAGGCATCAGCATCACACATTACACCAGCTAGTATTTTCTCTCCCAATAAGGGTACACCATATCCATTCTACAACAACCCAACCTCACCAAATGCAATCCCCTATCCAATCCAACCTTCACCAAGTTACCCACAAACCTTTTCATGGATCCTCTGCTTTCATATCCCACACTATATTGTCGGCACTAGCTCACTACAGTACCTCATACTAACATGTCCAGATATTGCTTATAATGTTAACCTCTTGTCCTAGCATATGCACAACCCTCAACAGTCATATATTTATCTTCTTAAACATACTCTTTGATATATCAAAGGTACACTATCTCACATCATTCCCATTCACTAAGAGCCCCTATCTCTCATTTCGTTCTCTAATGTTGACTGGGTTGGTGACCCAATATCCTGAAAGTCCACATTCGGCTACTATTCCTTCCTAGGAAACACACTTATATCATGGAGTGTTAAGAAGCAACACACCTGTATACTCGGCACCGGAATATAGAGCTCTTGCAGTAGCCGCCGCAGACATCCTATGGCTTTGACATCTACTTTGTGACTTTAAGCTTCCTCCATCACTACCTATGAACTTATACTGTGATAATAGAGTTGTCATCGTTCTCGCAAATAATATGGTATTTCATGCAAGAACTAAGCATATATTAATAGATCATCGATTTTTTTAGATATCATATATAGAATAACAACATTCACATCCTCCCCATAAGTACAGACGATCAGGTGGATAACATACTCACCAAACCACTATCTACTATGTACTTCTTATTTTTGTGAGACAAGCTAATGGTCACTCAAGACCTTTTAGTTTGTGGGGGCGTAATAAGGCACACAATAACAACCTCTCCAAGCAACAAACCAACACATGTCATAAATGATCTCACTCGCTCATCTGTAACAAACACTAATGCTATCATGCATACACATATAATCCACTCTAGCCTACCTCTATATAAACTGTACAACGTCACAGTAAAAAGACAATGAAGGAATTACTATATTCACTGATTCATCTGTTTTATTCTCTGCTTGTATTGTGCTAACTTGTCTTTCCAACTGTTTCAGTCTTCTACAATAGAATTGAAGACTTCTATAATAACTTGTGATATCAGTACTTGGGTGGCATACTCAGGTTGCCTTTCGACAGCTTTTAAGGGCCATCAGTACCCATCGCAACTTTCTTTAGCGCTAGTGGCTATAAAAGCTATCATTTCACCCGTGTTTCTTGAACTCCACTATTTCAGGGTGGTGGTGGGGGTGGGGGCGCAGCTTGGTGGTGTATGTTGCACCGGAGCAAGAAAAGATGACTCGCCTCTCGATTTTCTTATTGTATGTTTCTCTTTCTCTCTTTCCCTGCTAATAATTTCAAATTCTCTTTTTTATTCTTATTCACTCCTTAATTAGCATATTCATCTCATATAACCCTTCTTCCTCCTAAGGGGATATTTGTCAACAAGTAGGATTTAACTCAAGTAGGACTTAGTAAAATTTTGAATTTTTAAATCGCTGATTTAGCGGCTTCGATGGCGGCTAATGGTCGCCGGTCATCTATGGCTGGTGGGCCACCTGACGATCGTCATCGTACGGTATGTTCGTCGACTAGTGCAGCTCTTGGAACTTTGTCTTCTCCTCCAGCATTTGGAGATGGGAATTTGGTTTTCAACAAAACTAATGTCAAACTGAACAAACCACTGATTATCAATGAAGGAGGACTGCTGGTGAAAAAGAAGGAGCCTGAAGTTATTGGAAAAGGAAAAAGTATTTTACTTGAAGACAAATTTGATGGTTTTTCTTCAATTGGAGCAGAAGGTCAATTCAAAGGAGGTTCTATTAAATTTACAATAACTATCTTGAAGAATGAAGTATTTCAAAACTCTAGTAGAGGGGAGACGTGTTATGATCTTTATAAGATGGAAGGTAATTTTCTTAAAGAATCTACTGTGGTTAATGAATCTGAAGCCTCTGAAGTCTCTGAAAGAAGGAAGGATATTATCATGGAAGATTTAACAAATTCTGATATGGAGGAAGTTCGTAAATGCAGTAATGGTGAATTAGCCAGCAATGATGTGAATGTGGAAATTACTGAGAGACCGGTACTTGGAAATCAACCTATTGCTTGGGAGAGAAAATAGAACATTAGAGTTGATAATCTGGATTTTGGAAATTTTTTATCTGAAGATGGGAAATCAATCAAGCTAATTGAGCAGAAGGTACTAGAGAATGCAAAGAAGTTGGAGAACTCTTTAGTTGTAAAAGTGTTTGGTGATGAAGTATCTTTTTCTTCTATCAGCCATGAGCTGAGAAAATAGTGGACGATTTATGGGTAATTCCATCTTATAATGCTAGGGAGAGGATGGATTTCATGCTCATTCTACCCCAACCATGTGGAAGCAGTTTTAACAAATGGCCTGTGGTTTGTTAATGGAAACATAGTGGGTATTGATAGGTGGTCATAAAGCTTCAACCCAAATTCACTCAAAGGAATTTCAACTCCTATTTGAATAAGACTACCAAACCTTCCACTTTATTGCTGGGATGAGATTAATGTATGCCGAATGCAATCTATGGTTGGTAAGCCTTACTTAATAGATGGTAATATGTTTTAATGGTCAAGGAGAGAGTTTGGAAGAATTTGTGTTTGTATTGAATTGGATGCTAAACTCCCTATAAGAGTTTGGGTAGAAGGAGAAAATGACAAATTCTATCAGAAGATAGAGTATGAAGGAATTCCCAGCCTTTGCTTTGATTGTGGGAAGATTGACCATGTTAAAAATAACTGTGCCAAATCTACCATGGAAAATAAACTGAAGAATGCAATGCATTTTAATGGAAATTTGGAAAATGTGAAGAAAACCAACAAGGATGGAAATCATCAGAACATGGAAAATGTTGAAGAGACATCTAAAGAAGAGTATGGGCCTTGGTTGTTGGTGAAGTATGGGAAGAAAAAATATTTCAATAATATACAGAGAAAGCCTGTTCCTCAGACATAAGGCAGAAAAGTTTTTGTTCCAGTAAAGAGAAATGATGGAAAAAATGTTAACTTCTTGGAAAAAGAGAAAGGAATCACTCAGGAAACAGAGTAGCAACTTATAAATACCATTGATACTGTTGAAACGGTATCATTGAATCCAGAAGCTCCAGTAAACAGAGAAGCACAGATTCTCAAAGATGGGAATAAATTTAAAGTTATGGTGGATCTTATAGAAGAAGGTGAGATTGTTCAAACTATGGAAGTCAGATCATATGAGAAAGAATCAGGAAATGGCATTGCTAATGATGAAGCAAATAATGGCATTGGAATCAATAATTTTGTAAATGAAATTTCTATGTATACTAATGGTGGAAGAAAAGATGTTGGTCCTCAGTCAACAAAAAAGAAGAAATCTAAACAATTGAGATAGCTTGGCCATATTAATTCTTCTACCATAACAAGAAAATTGGAGCTTGAAGGGAGAGGTACAATGGGGATAAATCCCCCTAATCCCTTTTAATGTATTCTATTGCATTTTGGAATTGTAGAGGAGCAAGGAGGAAAAGTGATTCTCTATATCTAAGGGAATTTGTTAAATTATAAGGAGTTTTCTTTTTGGGTTTGGTTGAAACCAAACTGAATTCTATTGATAGAAATGAAATTAATCTTTTGATAGGTGATGATTGGGATTATGTCTATGTACCTTCATCTGGATTGGCTGGCAGAATCTTGATTTTATGGAAAATTAATGTTGCTGAATTTAATGTAATTGATTACTCTACCCAAGTAGTCATTGGAGATTTAAAAGTGCACAACAAAGGCATGTGGAGGGTGGCAATAGTGTATGGTAGCAAAGAAGTACAAAAGAGGAAGGAACTTTGGGAGATGCTGGATAAATATATAGTTAATAATCTACCTATGGAAATAGGTGGAGATTTCAATTGCATTTTGGCTAAGGAAGATAAAATTGGTGGAAGGAGGTTTCCTTTTTCCCAAGGTTCAAGGGATATGAAAGAGTGTTTTTTGAAAAATGGCCTTCATGAAGTTGGATTTATTGGTCCAAAATTCACTTGGTGAAATAACAAAAGTGGGGGAGCTAGAATTCTTGAAAGATTGGATAGGTGATTTATTAATTCCAATGCTATATGCTCTTCTCAAAGGTTGATTGTTAGACATTTGGCTAGAATAGCCTCGGATCATAGTCCAATAATTTTAAATATTCTTGACTCTTTTCGTCAAGTCAAGAGAAATATCAAATTTGAAAATTGTTGGGTTTCTTATCATGCATCCTTTGCAATAGTAAAGAAAGAATGGAGCAAAAATTATAAGGGTGATAGCTCTCAAGTGCTCAATAAGAAATTTCAAAGATCATTGAAGTCTTTATTCTATTGAAGCAAGGCCAAATTGAAGGATCTCAATAAGCTAAAGATGGAGCTTATGGAGGAAATCTTGGAGCTGCAAAATAAAGAAGCTTCAGAAGGAGTTCTGTCGGATTTCGACTGTTGCAGCCTTAAGGAAAAAGTTAATGAAGTAAATGCTATCATGGCTAGACTTAATGCTTGGTGGAAGCAAAGAGCAAAAGTGAAGTGGCTAGTAGATGGTGATGGAAACTCTAATTTTTTCCATTCTTATGCAAGTGCAAAGAGAAATGCAAATAGAATTATAAAAGTTCAAAATGGATTTGGAGATTCGGTGGAAGAGCAACTACAGATTGAAGAAGCTTTTTTCAAGTTCTTTGAAAGGAAATGGGATGCTAGAAGCTGTAATTTACAAGGATGGCCGACAGCTGCTTTAAGTTTAAACAATTCTGAAAGAGATTTTTTGGATGCAGATTTTTCAGTAGAAGAAGTGGAAAGAGTGCTCAAGCAATTGGGTAGTAATATCTCATCGGATAAGTATGACATCACTTATTCTTTCATCAAGGCATTTTGGAATATCATAAAAGAGGATTTCTGGAATGCCTTAAAGCATTTCTTTTGCAATGGAGTGTTAAAAAAAGAGTGGAAGGAAACTCTAATTTTCCTAATCCCAAAGGTATCTAATCCTCTTAAACCTTCTAATTATAGACCTATTAGTCTTTGTAATTCAATTTACAAAGTTGCAGCGAGGGTGTTATTAAATAGGTTAATTGAGGTTATCCCAAAGCTTATTTCAAAAGAGAAAGCAACTTTCATTCAAGGGAGATCTTTATCAGATCATGTCTTGGTTGCTAAGGAAGTCTTCCACAAGTTCAGGTTCTCTAAAGCTGCTAAAGGTATGGTTTCTTTCAAAGTGGACATGGAACAAGCTTATGATTCTATGTCTTGGAATTCTCTCAGAAATGTGTTGAATTATTTTAACTTCCCTCCTAAAATTTCTAAATTACTCATGGAATGTGTGGAAAATCCGAAATTTGCTTTGATTATCAATGGTAGCTGCTCTAGTTGGATTCATGCTAAGAGTGAGTTTAGACAAGGTTGTCCTTTGTCTCCAATTCTCTTTATTCTTTGTTCACAACTTCTTTCCAATGCTTTTTCTCAAAGCTCTTGTGGTATTAAAATCAATTATACTGGACCAAGAATTTCACATCTATTATATGCTGATGATGTAATTATGTTTTCTGAAGGAAATAAGAAAGCTGTTAAGAAGGTTAAATAAATTATTTCAGATTTATGTGATTGGACGGGACAACGTATAAATTTAAATAAATCAGCCATTTTGTTTGGGAAGCATGTTTGTAGGAGGAAGAAGAAAAGTATTGCAAAGATAATGGAATTCAAAACTGTAAAAGAATTCAACTACTTGGAATTAAAGGTGGCTTTAAGAAGACTTTATGCTGATGACTTTCAATTCATCATTGATAGAGCAATGAAAAGGATTAATGTTTGGGGGAATAAAATGCTTTCTGTAGCTGGAAAAATAACATTGGTTAAATCAGTGTTGTTATCTTAGCCGACATTCTATGCTACACATTCCATGGCCCCAAAAAGGATATTGGATGATTTAGACAAAATCTACAGAAGATTTATTTGGAGAATCAGATGGTTCTATGGGCTTACAGTTCTTTAGTTGGGAGGAGATGTGTAATCCGGTGAACAAAGGTGGAAGAGGTTTATACTCTAGTGCTTCAAAAACTTTTGCATTAAAAGCAAGACTTGCTTGGAGATTCTTTATAGAGACTCTCTTCTTCATTCAGTAATGGCTGCTAAATATGGAGAAAAACTGGAATTGGGAAATAACAGAAGGAACTGCTCCTCATCCATGAAAATATTGAAACAAGGTAGTAAGATGCTGAAGCAGATTACTAGATGGTCAATAGTTGATGGTGAATATGTAGATGTTTTTAAAGACATCTGGATATTGCATAAGAGCATTAATCGTTGGCTAACATTTGTTATTGCACAAGAAGACGAAGATATGAATGTAAAAGAACTGATTCATCATGGAAGCTGGAATGTACCAAAACTGCTCAGTTTATTTAGTACAGAACTGGTGAATTTAATAATGCAGGTGAAGATAGATCAAAGTGGGGAAGGAGACAGAATGGAGCTTCTTCAGCAAAAGTCTGGACTCTCAATTGCTGGAATGGTTTTAAATACTATGGCTCAATAGAATAATGATTCTCAGTTTTCAATATGGCTGAAGAAATTGAAACTTAAAAAAGCAATTCCAACATTCAATTTCCTGAAGTATAGAAGATTAATGGATAACGATATTTGTCCTAGAGGATGCATGGCAGTTGAAGATGTGGAGCATGTTGTATGCACTTGCTTTAAATTAAAAGAGGTGATTATGCTTCTTAATCATTGGGGATTCAGAATTCCTATTTTTCAAAATCTTGTAGAAATGATTTCTTGGTTGGAAATTATATCAATGAAGAAAGGTATGTTAGCAAACTTATACTGTAATGCAGTATTTTTGTCATGTAAAGCTAGTAATAAGACCATCTACGAAGGAGTTGAAGAAAGACCATCTTATATTGCTTCTAATGCAATATGTTATACTTCAGTTCATCATAATTTTAGTCAGTTCTTCTCGGGCAATTGGGATGTCAACCAGTAATTTAGACTGTCTAATTCTTGACAACCTCCTCCACCTGAATGGCTAAAAGTTAATGTAGATGGTTCTCTTCTACCTTCTTATAAAGCAGGAATTGCCAGAGTTTTTAGAGATTGTAAAGGTAGATTTCTATATGCTTTTGGTAGAACTTATACTCATTGGGATATTGCACAATTAGAGCTTCTTGCAATCCAATCATTGAAGGAAGTCATCAAGGATTGGATGTTCAAATACAAGGGTATCATAATTGAAGGTGATAATTCTAACATCATTTCCTTTGTGCAACGGCTTTGGAACAAAGGTATTTACAAAGAGGAAGACCTTAACTTTCTTAAAGATTTTAATTTTGCTATTTTCAATTGCATTAGTAGAGATTTTAATAAGTTAGCAAACTTTGTGCTAACTATGCTCTTATTAGTACTTTTAGTTGGGATGACATTTCTTTAAATATGGTTCCTCCTTCATTCTTTAAGAGTTTGAAGGAGGAATCTACTATTTAGTTGTTTTCTTTTGGTTATTAATAATATTTGATAGCTTCACTATTTTTTTTAAAAAAGTAGGACTTAGTAAATCCTGTAAGTTTGAATTTAGTGAATCCTCAGGTTGTTAAATCTTGAAAACTATTTGACATGTCATATGTTAAATCTTGCTAAATCCAAACAAACTATTTGATAACAATTATTTAAGATTTATGATAGGTAGGGATTTCAATGTAATATATTTATAATGCATAAACAAGCATTGTAATATATTAATTAATAACTTTGAATTACATCAATAAGATAATTATAATAAATACAACATCAATCTTTAAACTAGAAATTATAAAATAATAAATAATAGACTAATATTGATGAAGACACAAATTAGCAAGCATTGGACAACAAATTGTTCAAAACACTTGCATATTATAGGCAATATGATATATCTTATAGTGCATAAAATTTTCATCAAGATGATCGATATCTTTGACTTGATATATGAATTAAGATAAAATCATAAAGTATTACAATATCTAATTTAAACTAAATTTATTTGTACGAAAATACAAAGTCTTTGACTTGATATTTGAAAGAGGTTGTACCCTGGTGTATGCTTTTTGCTAATGATATTCTTGTTGTTGATAATACTAGAGAGGGAGTTGAAGGTAAACTTGAATTATGCAAGTCATCCTTAGAGTCTAAAGGTTTTTGTTTGAGTTGATCTAAAACTAAAATGTGGAGAGTAATTTTAGTAAAAATAGATCTAGTGAGGGAAGTATGACTTTGGGTGATCAAGTCATAAATAAAAGCACACATTTTAGATTTCTTGAGTCTATTTTCAAAATGATGTTGATATAAATGAGATTTTATTAGTAGAATTCAAGTGGGATGGTTGAAGTGGAGGAATGCCTCGGGCTTGTTGTGTGATTGAAAATTCCCTCACAAACTTAAGAGAAAAATCTATAAGATGATAGTGAGACCTGCAATGCTTTATGGTGCAGAATGTTGGCCATTAAAATAGAAGAATAATACTAAGTTAAGTGTTGCAGAGATAAGGATGCTCAAATAGATGAGTAGCTTTACTCTTAGAGATAGGATATGAAATGTGCATATACTTGAAAAGGTTGGAGAGCTCTAGTGAAAGATAAGATTAGATAGATTTGCCTTAGATGGTTTTGTCCCATAAAATGATAGCCTTCTAATGACCTAGTTAGGAATGCATATGTATTAGATTTGACTTATATTACAAAACATAGAGGTAGAATTAAATAGATTGGGTTAGAAATATTAGAAATGATATTTCGTTATTACTTTAGATGAGAATTTGACTCTTAATGAGGCACAATGGAGAAAAAGGATTCATGTATCCAACCCCACATAATGGGATAAAGGCTTGTTGTTGTTGTTGTTGTTGTTGTTGTTGTTGTTGTTATTGTTGTTGTTATTGTTGTTGGTGGTGTTGTAACTCGGGCATCCGAGTTTATGAATTTAATGATAATAAATATTATTGATTATCTATTTATTTCACATTATATTTGTAGAGTATATTTGTTTGTGTGTTGACTAATATTTCGGATACACCATGCACCATTTTTTGAAGATTCAAGGCTCAATACTAGGTAAAATAGGTGATGTTAAATGAGTATGTAATTTTCATTTATTTATTTTTAATTTTTTGAGCCAAATCTTGTAATGATATATGTTATCCTGGTGACCGAGCACATACACACAAGGGGAGTAATTTTTTTTTTTTAAATATTTTAATTTTTGTGTATATCGTACTGTACGATATTAATCGTGCTATACAATTTGGTATTATAAAAATCAATAAAAATATTTAGTTTTATCTGGGAGAATTATTTTTTAAATATAACTAATCGTATAGTATGAACACCACATCGTATTGGATGATTTGTTATAATTAGAAAGCCCACCGTCCATTAAATTAGGCAAAAGTTTGAATTTGAAAAGTTATTCTAATTGTACTGTATGAACTTAATCGTACTGTACCATGTTTAAAATACTGTCTAATTTAATCCGTTAATTAATCAATCGAATCTACTTAATTTTGATATTTTGATAGAATTATATGAATTGGATCGTATTGTATGACCAACAAAGATGAATTTGGTTATCCCATAATTCATCGTGGTTGAATTGTATTTTTGTTGAACTAATCGTATTGTATGATTGGTCATTTGTACATATAATTATATAGTACTAATAGGAAAATTGAACTATTATACCGATGTTCGTACTATTGATCATACAGTATGAATAGGTAAATTGAACTATTCATATTGTACTAACTGGTGATCATATAGTACTAATAAGTCAAATATGAACATCATACTGGATGATCCTGTGTTCATACTGTATGATCTTTGACGGCTAAAATGATTTTTTTGGGATTTTGAATCCATCTATTTAAGCTTTCTCCAAAGACATTGTTAGTGTCTTTGGCATGCATTGAGTCTTCGTTCGTCTGAAGAAAACTTGAAGAGAGAGCCTTGAAAGGGAGAAGGTAAAGGGTGGAGTTTGAGAGGCAGAAGATCCTTGTAGGTTTCAAGGGAGTGTGGAGGGGGTTTCACACGGTTTCTCAAACAAGCTTGCATCTTAGTACCATCGAATTCAAGATTTGTCTTGAGAGAAGTTTTAGGAAGAAGAAGATCTCTTTGGTGTCAAAAGACCCAGTTACTCTGCTGCTCCAGGGAAGGTGAAAGTAATTCAAGGTTCTCTGCTTCACCAAGAGGGTGAAAAGGAGCCTAGGTTCTCTTTCTCACTTAGAGGGTGAAAAGGAGTCAAGGTTCTCTGCTTGTGAAAGGAGTTCAATCCTCTGTTATACCAGGTTGGTAGAAGAGAGTTTATAAGAGCTTCTCCGCCTAATTGTAGGGGTTAAATGAGAGACACTATAATGATAGTGCAATACTTATAGTGGGTGGCTCTAGGGAGTAGTGTAGTTCATGATTTGACCGAACGTCTATAAAATCTATTATGTTCTTTATGACTTTATTTTTTGCAGTTTATTTTTTTGCCTTTTATTTTCCATTATGACTACTTGGTTAAAATTTTGTGATTGATATTATGTGGTAGTGATTAGATTATTATCACCATCTTTATAACTTTTGATAAATATACTAGCTTCCACATCAAGTGATAGTATTACTTTCATATTATTGAGCCTTAGGGATAGTTCATTGAGATCCAACAACCTCCAAGAACTTTCAGTTGGAAATACAAAGTCTTACCCATGAATTCTACAAATCAATGGTGATTTCGTGCCTCATTGCTTTCCCCTGAATTCTTTCTTCTATTGTTGTATATATTTTAGGATTCCCATTAGACATTTCAACTTTGTTGTATTATGTATCATGTTGCATTTTCATTTGCGATATATTGAAATAAAAATCATGTTCATTATACTACTGGCATATGAAGTTGTGCAAAGTTGCTTAGGCAAGAATACTAAGAGTAAATTGTCTCATGCGAATCAATACTTGAAATTATCTTTTACATATCCCTAATGTTCTCTTAACTATATTATATAGTTGTGCATGTCAGTGATTAAAAAAATTTGTTGAACTATATATCATTTGGAATTAATTCCCCGATAATCACTCAAGTGACATCAATATCCCCAAAATTGTGTAATCAATTTATCAATGTTAGTATAACCAGAATTAACCAAATAATAACAACCTTGTGGTACTCCAAAATGCCCTTCGCTCTATAACCCATCTGCATACATGTATATCCGCAATAGAATATTCCCTTCCAAAGGATACATATAAAATATACCGGTTGAAAGATATAGTAGCCATCACATTTTTAGAAGTAAAACCTTTTGATTATGATATTGATTTTGTAGATTGTTAATAACTACTACAGGAATGTGTGTACTATCAATTGCACCCAATGCTTTGCTAAAAGTAAGGGTAAAATTATATTTTTGAATGTATAAAAGAATGACACATTATATCTAGCATTTGTAAATTAATAAACTCATATGATATATTCACAATTTCATGTAAGATTAGATTGAAGTACTGGCTCATAGTTTCTAGAGAATGTTGAAAGAACTCACACAATTTCCTATAATTGTGTGCATATACCACTACTGATGTAGTATTAATGAGATCTTTATAGTGAAGCTATTAACTTGTTTTGTGTCCTCTTAGGGTGGTGATGCAATGATTATTTAAGTGGTGGTGAAGCTGTAATTTTGGTTTTAGATAGATTTGAATATGAAACTTTTAAGCTCCAAAAAGATTCAAGATGTTAGAGAACTAATATTTGTGTTTTTATAGATTTTGAATCAGGGGTTGAAAATTTATGAAGTTATTAATGTGGTTTCTCACAATAGAAAATTGTCTCTCTATATTAGAACTTTGTCTATGGTATATTAGGGTTCTTATGGATTTGAGACCTTGAAAGGTTATTAGAGATGTTTGGGGATATTTTTGAGAGTTTTAAAGAGTTTGAATATGTTTGGAGGTTAAGGGATGCTAAACTTGAGGCTAAGTAGAGGAGATGAAATTTGTGTTGATAAATAGGAGGAAAAAAATGGAAAGAAGAGATAACTAAGGACTCATCAAAGCCCTAGAGGATCAACCACCAAGAATCACTAATGTATAAAGCAACCACCAAGGATTTTCAAACGAAATTTGCACAAACAAAAATATTTTTTATTTAATCAATCGAAAGTACTAAGCAAAGTTCTATTTATAGGTCTTTTTCAAGCTAAGACAACTTTGGAAAGCCTAAAGAGCTAATAAAATACTATTACAAGAATTAGTGAGATGTCCTGATACTAAAATAAATAATAATAAAAATAAATAAATAAAATTAAATCTTCCAAATACATGACCTTCATATTGGCCATAAATGACAAGTTGAATGGTCTTGAAATCAATCAATATATAAAGATTTTCATTCATATCAATAAAGAAGCAAAAAAAAAAAGAAAAAAGAAAAAAAAAGAACACTATAATGCAAGTTTGGGTAAACTCACCAAAGTTAGTCTAACAAAAATTAATCCATTGTTGGTGTTGAAAAGAGTGATTTGCCTTGCGGGTGCAAAACAAATCTAAATTAAATTTCTTTGGGAAAATCAGGAATTTAAATTTAAATTTTAATTCCAGAGTCGAACGGACCATTAGGAATAATATACCACCTTGAATGATATAGCTTGATTTAAGGGAGAATCACATATGAACACGAAGGGTAAAATGAAGTTTAGTCAAATATTTGACTATGATAATCAAGAGAAGTGATCAATAATTTCATATTTGAATTGATGTTAACACAAGTTATATTTTTCTAAAGAAAGAAAATATCATCCGTTAATAATCATTTGATTATAACAACGACAATAGTTATACGTTTAATTTCCCAAAAGAAATATTAATTAAGTTTTAAAAAAATGATGTGGGTTCTAAATCTCCTAGGAGCGCAAGCCCTCATAGTTAATAACATCATAGGAAACCAAAGTCTCCTATGAAAACTCTCGATTAAAATAATGATAGAAATTTTGTTTAGAGATTTTCTAGAAGTGATATAAAGGGAGGTAAATTTTGGAATTTCATTCGGGATTGGATCAAACTTTAAACAATTATTTTTTTAGTCAAAAGAAGAAAGGTAGGAGACACTTTAGAATTCTGAAACAATTCAAAAGTGTCCCAACCTAATCTAAATATTGGGCTTTAAGTTTTAGGTTGAGAAGAATTTTGATTTGAGTTGAATAAGTTATTAAAAATTTGGGATTATATTCCTAGAGCTTGGAGTCTTATTATTCAAAATCTGTCCCATATCCTAAATCTAAATTAGGCACCGAAAGATGGTGGCCTGAACATAGGTAATACAGTGTAAAATTTGGACTTACCTCGATCTGGATTGGGGGGCCAACTAACCACCTAGGCAATATTAAATCCATGAGTCTTATTATTTTATGAAAGAGTTGTAAGGATGTTTTTATTAATGTTTTTGAGTGATTGGACTAACATCTAGATCTTGTCCTAATGTCCCTTGACATATGTGGGGTAAAAATGCTAAAGAGAAATGCATTTAGAATTTTGAACTCACTTTTAAATTGATTTTTAATGCAATGAATGTTGATCGACTCGATTGAATACTTAAAAATGGAATGAAGCATTTTTTAAAAGTCTTAAAAATAGGTTTTATCCTAGATATTGCATAGATTTCCCTTAACAGATCTACACTCGCATAGGCCAGGTGTTTTGCCAAAACCAGCAGGTGGGGAGGTAATTAATAAAAGGAAGAGAATGATGCAATAAAGATTTTTTATGTTAACTCCTTGTGGTCTCGAGATTACTTATTAAAGTGTTAGAGTTTCTATATTTTATTTTAATTTAGTAGAAAATTTTTAGCATACCCTCATGAGCCTTCATGTATTCAAGCTAAAACAAAATTGACACCCAAGCACAAAAAAATTAGAAAAAGCAGGCAAGATCCTATATGCAAGTAAAATAAATCAAACATCAATAAATATAATTAATTCCTCAAATTGATGTCTATAAGAATATGCCCCATTTATTACAACCCAGAATTACATAAATTAAAATTGGCAGGGCACCACTAACCACAAACCTAGATTCTAATCCTAGTACAGACGCAATTAGACTTTGACTGAGATAATTTTATGTCTTCAGCTTCTCAGTCTTCTCCTTATCGGGCTCCTTGAATCCGCCATGCATGGATACCTAAATGGGAAAGGAAATTCTACCCTCGAGCGGGAGGTCATTCTCCCACTCTGGGTTACAGAGTGATCCAAAATTGACCTTCCAAAGGGAAAGGACTATCTCCTAATGGGTATCCTTTCCTCTTTATAATTCAATTTTGGGTCTAAGTATCCCAAACTCAAAGACCCTTCACAACTCTTAACATTGAATGAATTAAATTGATATAAAAATGAAAATTCTAGACTATCCTACAGGGTTATCCTAAGCATTTAAATAAAAAACAATCCCAAGTAATTATATAATGAAATTAAAGTACTTAATCCAGCCACACTTGGTCCTGCTCTTATTTATTTGTGGGCTAAGTAAGCTAAAGCACATGTATAATTTATAATGATTATTATTTTTTAGCCCCCATTTTATTGTCTTGCATGAGCACGACCACCTTTAGAAAATTTAGTGAGCATCCAAATCATTTCTAATCTAAAGGTAATCTAATTGTCAATCAAATCATCAATCCACATAGTGTAGTAAAGAAAGTAAGTAAACACACCAAGTAATTTCAATCACAACATGCAATAAAATCTTGAAAACTCGACACACAACAAAAAAGTAAACACTGACCTAATCTAGATTTATAGTCGGTTATCATAATAAAGCATCTAAAGTGTGTGAGGTAGGCTATGTGGCTTGGATATGTCCTATAAAATATATTTTATTAAAGTTATTTAATATTCTAGTTGGTTGAAAAGTTCAAGAGAAATTTTAGTTGAAGTTTAAATATTAATAATTTGGAATTAATTTTAAGATATATTTTTAATGTTAAATGAATACCACCTTATTACTCACCGAGGCTGTGAAGTTTATTTCACATTCCTTATGGCTAAGTTAATAACCTCGTAGGCTTGGGTTACCTAGTGTTAATTAGTATATTTAAGTGAATTAGATTGATTAAAGTATGAATTTAATGGATTTTATTTAAGATTGATTGGTTGTTGTTGCGGATCTATGGCTTATGATTTTGATGATAGCAAACATTCTTTATTCTCTACAACTGCCTTATGTACTGACATTTCAGGTTCACACGATCGGACTGCAATTTGGAATTAGCTCAAGATTGGGTAGACTAGGTTTGAGTCAGTTTGTAATCTTTTTCCTTTCTTGAGTCTGTTGTATTTGGTGTGACATATGATGATTTATAACCTGAAAGATTTTCTGTTGTGCCCTAAAAGATTT
>NW_021318655.1:330172-374745 GCF_001605985.2 Dendrobium catenatum
TTTTAAAATAAAATTTTAAATATTAGAAAATATTTTAATCATTTTTAACAAGATATTAATTAAAAATTTTAAATATTAAATATTTAAAATATTTTGAAATATATATTTATATTATTTTAAATTAATATTAATTTTAAATTAAAGGTCTTGATTTTCTACAAATTTTGATATATAATATGTATTTTTTTGAAAAATATTTAATTTTATATAAGTTTTAGAATATTTCTAGCTTTTAAAACTATTACTAAATTAATTTAAAATGATTTAAACCCATTGGCAGCACCTGCGACAGCGGGATGCCACATGGCATCCTCGGGGATTTTAAATTAAAGATCTTGATTTTCTACAAATTTTGATATATAATATGTATTTTTTTGAAAAATATTTAATTTTATATAAGTTTTAGAATATTTCTAGCTTTTAAAACTATTACTAAATTAATTTAAAATGATTTAAACCCATTGGCAGCACCTGCGACAGCGGGATGCCACATGGCATCCTCGGGGCAGACTACACATCAACGTGTGGTTAACTCCTTAACCACGTCAGCGAACGGTAATGGCCATCAAATTCACACGGGTTCCATCCAACGGCGAAGATCAAATCCCTTGGTTTGATCTCGGTTAAGGGAGATCAGACAGCAAAAATACATCTCCGTGGTGATCAATGGAGGGCTCAGAGATTGCCGCATGATCAAATCCACAGTTGATCAGAATATGCAATGGCTCAATCCAGGCCATTGATCATCAGATCATTGGCCCAAAAATACATAGTTAAACAGAGATACGAATCAAACCCTAGAAAGGAAAAATGTTTTATTCTCTCGATCCAAAAGACTAAATCAATAAATTTTAAACACAGCTTAATGAAGTGAATAGAAATTATGGGGATGCGTTTGGAAGATTTGAAAAGTGCTTATAAAAAAGTTCTATTGATCTAAAGTTTTTGAAGAATCTTATAGTGGGATTTGGAAAATATTGGATTATCTAAACTTGTAGTTTTTCCTCTTGAATCCACGGTCTAATAAGCTACGGATCTCCTTGAAAGGAGCCTTGGATGAATTTAGCTTGTATGATCAGGACCTCGCCCCCTACAGCCACTTACTGGAGTTTTTGATCTTGGGAAGTCTTGGGGAGACTCCTGGAAGCTCAAAGGAAAAGTGAGAGTAGCTAGGGGGGCTTGAGGTAGTGAGATAGGAGCTAGGATTGAATGAGCCTTAATTTGGAGGTTTTACCCTATTCAATCTTCTCTAGATCGAATAGAGGGATGAGATCACCTCGCTAGGGTCCTAGATGCTTACCAAGTATGCTGGGGTTATTGGGATGGCAGAGAAAAGGCTGGAAAGTCTGTATTCCCATTGGACATTTGGATAGGTAGAGGGGGACCACATTCCCTAAATCGGCTAAGGCAAGGTCTAGGCTTGGTTTGAGAGCTCATAAGAGAGCATTTAGCCTTAAATGGGACTATCCAAGCATCTAATATCAAGGAGAAGGGAGGTAATATGTGAGTTTGACCACTTGGAGGAGTTTTGAGTGTTTGTTGACCACTTTGACTGGTCAACTGGTCAAAGTGGGGTGAGGTGGCAAGGGGTAGGATAGGAGTTGCTGGTTGAGTGGCTTGGAGAGAGATGGAGGCCACATGTGTTGATTTTAAGTGAGGGGTCAAATAGAGTAGAAGGGTTGACCAAGTTATGTTGAGTGGTTTTGGTCAAATTTAATAGATTTTACTCATTGATGGTTATGGCATGCTTGAGCATAGATTGGAATAGAATTATTAGTTTGGAGGTGTTGATTTGGTCTCATGGAGGAATTTGACCTATATGAGTCAGATTTGATCTGACTTGGACTTAGTTGACAAGGTCAACTATTGAGTGAGTCAACAAGTCTAGTCAACCCCAAATAACTGGGAGAGATGACTGATGGAATTTGAGTAGATTTGGAATTGGTTTGAAGCTGAATATGATATAAATAAGATTTATGTTTGATTTGGTCAACCTACTTTCACTTGGTCAACCAAGTTGACCAAGAGCCTAGGTATGAGCTCAACAAATTTGGATTGGTATTTGGAGTCTAGTAGAGGTGGTTACATGGATTGAAATGGTTAATTGGGTCAAATTAGTCATTTGACCCTTTAATGGGCTATTGGGCCAACCTAGGTTGACCTAGAGGCTAGGTTTGGTCTTAACAAGTTTGAAATGATGAATGGAGTCTATTGAAAGTGATTTCATGGATTTTTTTTTAAAAGAGCAATAAATGCAATACTAGAAAAAAAAAAGCAAACTACAATGTTGATTCCTCCTTCAACAAACTAATGAAAGGAGGAATCTTGTTCAAACACAAATCCTCCCAAATAAAATTACTAACAAGAGAAAGATTAGCACACATATCTACTAACTTGTTACTACCTCTATCTACACATTTGAAGATGAAATAATTAAATTCTTTAAGGAACTCAAAGTCTTCCATCTCCTTGAAACCGTCAAGCAAAGCATGATGAAGAATCCTTATTACATTTGAATTATCACCTTCAATGATTGCTCCCTTATATTTGAACATCCAATATTTAATGACTTCTTTCAATGACTTGATAACTAAAAGCTCCAATTGAGAAATGTCCCATTGTATGCAAGATTTACCGAAAGCCAATAAGAACCTCCATTTGCAGTCTCGGATCACAACTCAAATATTGGCTTTGTACGAAGAACGAAGTGAAGCATCTACATTAATCTTTAATCAATCAGGTGGAGGGGGATGCCAAATATTAGACAGCCTAAAAGACTGATTAACATCCCATCTTTCCAAACTTAAGTTAAAAACCAATTTAGAAAATGAAGAAAGGCTGACGGCATTTGCAACAATTGAATTTGCACTTCTACCATTCCATCATGTAATAATTTGTTCCAAGCCTTCCATGAAAGATACACAACATTGAAAAACAAGTTGAGAAGCATACTATTATGTTTTGTATTGATTCCATCCAAGAGCAGCATTCTTCAAAACTTTTGAACACGGGAACTTCAAATCCCTACTTGTTTAACAGTGAAATCACATCTTTCAATTTGCTACATTTGACAAGTATATGTTCCACTTCCTCAATACCGATCGAGCATCTTGGACATATTTCATCAACTTGCAATCTTCTTTGAGCTAAGAATTGATATGTTGGGATAGCATTTTTAAATAGCCTCCAGCAAAAATCCTCTACTTGAGGATTAACTCTTGCTTTTTTATCCATTTCTGAAATCTGGATTCATCTTGAGGTTGTTGCATTGATTCAAAAATCATTCCAGAAAGAGTCTTTCCTGAATTCTGAAAAATCAGCTCCTACTCATCATCCCGTTGAGTTGATTTAATGTTGATTTGTAGAATAAGTTCCACCAATTCATTCACAAACACCTTCATCAATTCAACAATGTTATATTTTCTGTTTACAATAAATCTGTCCAATAGTAAAACCTCATCACCTTGAGGCACTACAAAAGTTGGCCATTCATTGATGCTTCTATCCAATATCCACTTGTCTCTATAGACATCAATAGATGATCCATTTGCAATATTCCATTTAAAAAAAAAGGAATAGATTAATTTCCATGAGGATGATGAACTTTTCTTATTATCTTCAACTTCAACCTTGGTATCATATTTAGGAGCTAGAATTTTGTGTACGAGTGAGCCTTTATTTTGCAAAAACCTCCAAGTCAATCTAGCTCTAAGAGGTGCCACTTTAGATGTAGACGAATACAAACCTCGTCCTCCCTAATTTAACGGCTTGCACAATTCACTCCAACTAACATAATGAATTCCCACCAGTCCATTTGACTTGTTCCATAGAAAACTCCTACACAATTTGTCAATATCTTCAAGCACACGGATTGGAACAAGAGAATGTGTACTATAGAAATTAGGGTATGACAGAATAACCAATTTAATCAAGGCTAACTTGTTAGCCAATGATATGAATTTGCTCCCCAATATGTTGAGCATCCTTAGTACTTTTTCAATGAGAAAATGAAAATCAGTGGCCACTAATCTCATTAAAGCCATCTTTATACCAAGTAAGAAAATTCTTTCACTTTCTTTGAACCCCATAATACGAGTAATGGACTTCCTTTTCCTTCTATTAACAATCTTACGAAAAAGAATGGTAGATTTGTTAATATTAATACATTGCCCAATCCATTTACTGAAACTGGAAAGAACGCCCGTGATCTCAATTGCCACCTTCATATTAGCTTCAGAGAAAATCATCACATCATCTGCATATAATAAGTGTGATACCCGTGGACCATTTGGACAAATGCTAATCCCAATAGAAGTTTGAGCAAAAGCATTAGAAAGGAGTTGAGAACAAAATATGAAAAGAAGAGGTGACAAGGGGAAACCTTGACGGAAGCCACTCTTGTCTTCTATCCATTCAGATAATTTACCATTAATGATCAAAGAAAATCTTGGTTCTACCACACATTCCAATATGAGCTTTGAGAACATAGCAGGGAATTCAAAATAATTTAAAACACTTTTAAAAGTAACCCAACTCATTGAGTCATATGCTTGCTAAATATCAATTTTAAAAGAAACAAGCCCTTTGGATGATTTAGAATACTTGAATTTGTGGAACAACTCCTAAGCAACTAGCACATGGTCTGAGATAGACCTACCTTTGATGAAAGCCACCTGCTCTTCTGAGATGAGTTGAGGGATAACTGAAATTAACCTGTTTAAAATAACTTTTGCCACCACCTTGTATACTGAATTGCACAAGCTAATGGGTCTAAAATTTGACGAAAGAAAAGGAATTCAAACTTTTGGAATGAGAACAATTAAAGTATCCTTCCAAGATTTATCCATCTCACAAAGACAAATAAATTGATTAATAACATTTAAAAAATCAACTTTGATGATGTTCCAATATGCTTTGATAAATGAATAAGAAATGCCATCAGAACCGGGGGTAATGTTACCACCGAATTGATTAAGAACTACCTCAATCTCCTCCACCGAGAACTCCCTTGCTAGCAATCTTCTATCATTATCATTCAAAGCATTCCTCGACAAAGGCCACCCTTCCATTGTACAATTCCTCTGTCTCCATTTTTGGCTGAAAACCGAAGGAGGACTTCTTCAATTTGATCTCCTCCAACACATTTCAAAGCTCCTCCAACACATTTCCATTATCATCCTTTATCTTAACAATATTATTCAAACTCCTTACACTAGCAAATGAATGGAAAAACTTTGAATTACTATCACCATCAACCATCCATTTGACCTTTGCTCTTTGTTTCCACTATGCATTCAACCGAGCCATGGTAGAATTGAGCTCAATCACCTTTTCTTCCAATATCCAACATCTTCTTCAATTAGCCTTCCCATATATAATTCCTTTGTTTACAAATTTGAAATATCTTCCATCAAGCTTTCTTTCTGAAGGTTCAAGTTTTTTAACTTAGCCTTACTCCAGAAGAAAAGAGATTTTAATGCTATTTTAAACTTAGAATTCAAAATTTGAGAGTAATTACCCAAATAAGATTTGTTCCACTCTTTCTTTACCACAGATAAAGACACTGGATAAGATGCCCAAACATCCTCAAATTTAATGATCTTCTTTGATGATGGTTTAAAGTCAAGGAAGTTAAGAATAACTGGACAATGATTGGAAGCTATTCTAGCTAGGTTCCTAACAACCAAATGAGAAGAAGAGATTAAAGCCATAGAGTTAAGGAACCACCTGTCCATTCTTTCCGGGATACGAGCCCCTCCAGACTTGTTGTTACACCAAGTAAATTGAGGGCCAATAAATCCTACCTCTTGGTAATCATTGTTAGCAAAGAAAGCCTTCATTTCTTTAGGCCCTTGAGCAAACTGAAACCTTCTCCCTCCTCTCTTGTCTTCCTTGGAAGTGAGACAATTGAAATCTCCACCCACCACCATGGGATAATCTTCTATAGAGTGCAATTCAAAAATCTCCCAAAGCTCTCTCCTTTTATACATGTCTTTATTTCCATATATCGAAGCAACCCTCCATTTACCTTTACTGATAATTGATATATCTCCATTGATACATTGGGAAGAAGAATCAACCATTGAAAAATCAGCCAAATGAGAATTCCATAAGACTATAATACCACCTGATAACCCATCTGAAGGCACCATAACATAATCCCAACCATCACCAATAAGCAACTTGACTTATTTTATATCAAAGGAAGACAATTTAGTCTCTAACAACCCCAAAAAGAGAACACTATATAGTTTAAACAAACTTTTTAATGAATAGAGAATAACTTTTTCTTTCTTGCTCCTCTAAAGTTCCAAAATGCTAAAGAATTCATTAATGTAGGAGAGGGGAAGAATTACCCATAGTACCTTTCATTTCCGTCTCCATTCTTCTACTCCTCGGGTTGGTGCTGATTGGCCCAAGGTCCTTCAATTGTTTTGACTTCTTTTTAACAAGATTGGAATCATCATCTTTGCATCAAACCGTAGAATCTGCATTTTAGATCAAGTTTTCACTTTTATTCTCATCAGGTGGTCCTTCCATAATCAACATATCATCTCCATTATTCTGAATAATTTCCCCATCTTCAACTGGATCACTTAGTACATTGTATATGTTTTTCAATTATTGGAATGTTAATACTCTCCCTCCCATATGGTACAAATACCTTAGGAGAAACATTGCTGATAGCCTGAGAGGATTTAACTCCATTTGCTTCAGGGTCCAGGATATTAGGAAGTGGAAAATCACTAGCTTTTGATGTATCAGAAATAATCTTTCTATCTAGAACAACATCTTCTTCTACAATTGATTCTTTATCATTGGTTTTCCTTACATCTATCCTTCTCCACACCTCTTTAATCAAGGGACGTTGAATAACTTTTTTAAAATTGCTTTTAGCCATCTTTCTTACATGGTTTACTACCAACCATGGCCATAGCCTGCTGATTCATTGCTCTCGCCATCACCAACATTATTTTGGATTTCTCTCACTGCATCTGGGATTACAGAACAAGCTATCTTCTCTTGAAGATTGGTTTCTAATTCACCATCTCTACAAACATCCTTGTTGTGTCCAATCAAACCACATTTGCAACAAAAGTTGGGAATTCATTTGTATTCTATCTTCTGATAGAATTTCCCGGACATACCTTCCACCCAAACTCCTACTAGCAACTTCGTATCAAGCTTAATGCAAACACACACCCTTCAGAACTCTCTTCTTCCCCATTGAAACATGTTCCCATCAAGTAAGTATGGTTTTCCAATCATTGATGCAATTCTACAAATGTTTATATTGTCCCAACAATGTAGCAGAAGATTTGGTAACCTGATCCAGATCAGAGCTGTCAATCCTTTAAGTGAAGTCAGTGAGAAACTTTGGGACGATTTATCCATCCCAATTATTTGTCCATTGACAAACCAGGGTCCATTTGACAAAACCGATTCCATTTGCTCCGGTTCAAAAAAAGAGCAAAGCACCCACCCCCATGCTAAGTATAGTGTGATGGAACTTCCCATATTGTGACCATTGTCTACTGAGTTCTAAACTGATCACCTATAATAGAGCATCTCCTCCAAATATTTTAATAACCAGTGAGTTGATAAGCTTATTTTCATTCTCCATTTAATTTTTCTCATGCAATCTAACACTCATTCCATCTTCAGATAAGAATTCCCCCAACTGTAGTTCTGAAACTTGAATGTTTTCTTTTTTCTTCCATAGATTAGTTTGAGCTGAAGCTGAATTTCGAACAGGAATTGAAGCAACCTCTACACAATCACCCATCTCATCCGATTCAACATTTTCCGACCTTTAGTAGATAAAAAAAAAGCAATTTTTCCTGCAGGACATGTTCCTGAAGCTTTTCCACAATATTTGAAATCTCTTCCAGTTTCCCTATTACATTTCCTTCATCTAGACTAGAAACTTCAACAGAGCTTGGAATTAGTATATCCATCTTCCTACAATCAGGAATTCCATTAACTGAAATAATTTTCTCAATCAGTGGTCTCGAGGAAGGGGATGCCTCAAACCCTTCCTTTGGCTTCAATGCCACTCCAAACTTGAACATCTTCTTAAACTTCTCTTCAACTATTACATTCTTCCCTTTACCAATATCTTCCAGTTCTTTCTTTGGCAAAAAACCACCTTCATTGATAACTAGGGACATACCAATTTTTCCCTTAGGTTTTATGATTTGATTCAACCCAGACTTTTCATCTCCGGATGTAGGAGACGATGAAGGAAACGAATGAGATGAAGCAACTAGAGCCCTAGAAGAAGTGCGACAATCTTCCTATGGTCCGCCAGCCATAGGATGCTTGCCAACATCCGCCGACATGAGTTCTCCGCAACTACCGCGAAGAAGCAAATTTCAAAATTTTGTGAAATCCCAACGGTTTACTTAGACATTCTCTCTCTAACTTCTCTCTCTAAATTATTCTCTCCAACCTGTATAAGTGATTTTATGGATTGGAGATGTTATTTGGATTGAAATTGACATTTGAAACCTTAAGGGGCTTTTTGATCAATCTTAGTTGACTTGGTCAACTAGGTCAAACCAAGACTTGAGTTTGGGCCCAATGGATCCTAAATGACATTTATGATTAATTGGGATAGGTTTTAAAGAATGGTAGGGGAAGACCATGTTGAATTTTGGGGAAAAGACCAAAACCACTTAAAGGGCATTTTGGTCATTTTGACCCGTGGTCAACCCTGGGTCAACTTAGGTGTAGGAAAGTGTAGGTTATTGGTAAAAAATTCATAACAAAGGTTATGGATGTGGTTGGAGGATTTGGAATAGGTCCCAAGGTCAAATTCCACTGGATGGCATGTATAGTGGCACATGCTGTAAATATTTAAAAATTTTTGCAGCCTTTAGAGATCAACCTCGTTTTTAGGGTTAGAGTCCTCCAAATGAGTTCAAATTTTAAGGGTTAGAACTAGAGACATGTAATATCCACATTCAATTGATAGAATCTGATTTAGATGCCAAGTGACTGGCTTTCAAGGAGACATAAAAAGTTACCTAGAAGGGGTTTCAGAACTTGGGCCCTTAACCCAAAGATTTGATTTGGAATGTTGGATTTTGATTGGATTTAGGAGTTGAATGGATAGATTTGGACCATCCATATCAATTAAAGTCAATTGAATGATTGAATTTGATTAGATATGATTTGAATGTTAGTTAGAAGCTGAATCAGGGATTGAATTAGAGGTGGAGTTGAGTTTGATAGGGATTTAGTTGGATCTTATCTAGGACCTATATAATTAGGAAGTAGACATTTTCCAATCATTAGGTTACTAGAAGAAACCCAAGTGGGTATTACTGACCTCATATATAAATGATGTCAACTTCCGTCATCATATGCACACAAGTGGATCTTCTTTGCTCATACCAATATGATGGAGAATGTGGAGGGATGAAAGTGGAAAACCCATGAATTTTCTAAATGTTGTAGTTTGAACATGGGTATAAATATTATTTTATGGGAAACTAACAAACATGCTATCCCAAAGGAGAAGGCCACCAAACTATATTAAAAAGCTAAACCAACATCAAGGAAAGAAACATAAATTAACTTAATTATTCATCATAAATATATGATACTAATATGATGTGGTGGTGGGTATTTTTTGAGTTCATCAATTCTAAAAAAAAGTAGATCATGCTATAAAATTTTTTGGCTTTTGCAGTGAGTGACGTGTGCCTTAAGGCTCCTTGACTTTGACTTCTTTAGAGCCCTTGGCTCGGATACCAAAATGATATAGTGTCAATGAGATATTTATGGTGAAGGTATCAACTTGATTTATTTCCTCTTAGTGTGTTAATGGAATCGTTATTTAGGTGACGGCGAAGCTGAAATTCAAATTTTTAGATAGATTTGAATATGAAAATTTTAAGCTCCAAAAAGATAGGTTTTTCATGGAGAAAATTAATGAGAAACTCTGGATCAAATGTTTTGGGTGTTAGGGAACTAATGGTGATGCTTTTATGAATTTTGAATTAGTGGTTGAGAAGATATGAAGTTTTTAATCTTGTTGCTCACGTAGGAAATTGACTTATATATTGGAACTTTGGTTATGGTATATTAGGGTTCTTAGGGATTTGAGGCCTTGAAAGGCTATGAGAGATGTGTGGGTATATATATTTAAGAGAGTTTTGGAGAGTTTGGATATGCTTGAGGGTTAAGGGATACTAAGCTTGAGGTTAAGCAGAGGAGATGAAAATTGTGTCATTAAAAATGAGAAAAAAATGTAAAGAAGATATAACCACCAAGCTTTTCCATGCAAAATCTATAGAAGCAAAAATAATATTTATTTAATCAATCAAAAGTACAAAGTAATGTCTATTTATAGGCACTTTCAAAGCGTAGACAATTTTGAAAAGCCTTAAAAAAGCCAATTAAACACTATTCTATGAATTGATGAGATGTCCTAAAACTAAAAGAAAGAAATAAAAGAAGATTCAAATAAAATTAAAATCTTCCTAATACAAGAAAAATTCAGATTGGCCACAAATGACAAATTTGCCTTGAAATCATTTAATTTATGAAGTTCTTTGCCTTTTTTTTTTTATATGTATGACCCATCTATCCATCAAAGGGCCTTGAATTAAACTTTTAAATCATTCTCTCATGATTTTAAAAGTATTATACAATGTGTATGGGCTTGCATTGAGATTTTTGCATGATAAATGGCCCAAAATTTGATGATGGGCCTTAGATTATGATCATGTCATTGGCTTTTGTCTTGATGTTGCATCAACATCCTATAGAAATATATTTTGTTGTTATGTTGAGAGCATATTATTAGTGTTATTCAAATAACCTCAACTAAATAGTAGGTCCCTCAAACAAATGAAAACATCATGAGGTAACATAAAACAATGATAAGCTTGTTCTGGATGGTCAACTAACATATCCTCCACAAATTGATGACTCGTGTATGACCTTTTAAACATTGTTCATCTGATTTGTAATTCCTCGTCAGAGGAGCTATTCTCATTCCAAATGAGGGGAGTAATTAAATAATTGCCTATATCACTTGTAATTGCAAATCAACCATCCCACAAAGTACATTAGGAAGTACACCGTACAAATAATTTGACATTGTTGCATGAAAATAAATAAGGTAAATATTGTTTACAATTGATGGCAAAGGTCTACATCGTTGGGATTATAGAAGAAAAAAGGAAATGGGAGTTAAAATGCATGCTATAACAATTTAGTGAAATAAAACAGTCTAACAATCTCTTCTGCTATATTATCTTGCTACAACTATCACAATTTAGTAAGTAATTTTGAATGGTAATGGTTTGTTAGCAATGAAATCATTTAAGGATTCCAGTGATTTTAACATTAGTTGGACTTGATCATGAGACTATTTCATAATAATGGTGTGATAGGGAAACTAAAATATGAAGTATCTCCTCACAGATATGATCATGGTTTTTTATAGTTTACAATGAATTCATAGGGAAACTAAAGTATAAAAGCGTCATATTTGAACATTGTTGACTAAAAAAAAGAAGCAGAAAAAAAAAATTTTGAAGCAATGCATCTCTTCATCACCGCCAAGTCGACCCCACTGCAAGCAGTTGATCGCCAAAATGACGCTCTGCTTCGCACAATAACTTTTGACATTTAGGCCATTTAAGGCAAACTCACACACACAACGCATACACAGAGACTCAAACCTTAGACCTCTTAGTTGGAAGCCTTAGCTCTCAACCAATAGGCCAAGGAGAGTTGTGTGGACAATAACTTCCATTCGATGATTTCAATCAAATAAAAGAGGAGCAAAACTTACGGGAGAGAATTCAGAATCCCGCTCCTATCTACGATCAAAAGGGCTCTTTGTACATTGCCTCGCAAGCCAAAGCCTCCAATACCCAAAGCCTTTGACTTCGAACCCACCGCCCTCGCATCTGCTTAGATCGCGACCCAGCTGCCCTAGCCTTCGTCTGACCTCCAAGCCGCCTTCGCCTACCTCCTTCCAAAGCCACCAGGACCGAACACCTGCAGCAGTCATTGCTGTGCAGCTTCGTTGCTTACTAAAAGGAGTAGAGATCGCACAAGATGCTTCGAAGCGACCTGCAAGTTAGAGAATAACAGAGAAAATGAAATGGTAAGAGAAAGTAAAGAGAGATGGAACTGTTGATCGTTCTATTACATAGTTTCTGTAGAGCACTTAAGGCGATACATATAGAGGAAGCCGTTTGTTGCCAGAGAAAACTATTGGCTAATTAGTCAATTACAGGAAGTGGCCATGTATTGAAATGATGCCCTGCGGTGAGTAGTGGAGCAGAGCGTGATACATTGGCTGGCGTATCATATGACTTATCGGGTGTGCTAACAATGCCCCGCAAACTCAGGATTCATGAGAGGTGATCGTGAGTTTGTTACAGAGCATTTGAAACCTGCTTGTAGGTAATGGCTTGGTGAGAAGATCAGCCGGTTGGTCGAGTGAGCTGATATGATGAACTAAGATTTCATTGGAGAGAATTCGATCCCTGATGAAGTGATTATCAATTTTGATGTGTTTGGTGCGGGCATGAAACACAGGGTTGTTCGCTAGAGCGAGAGCATATATGTTATCACATGAAAGTGATGTTGGAGATGAGACCGAGACTTGAAATTCAGCAAGCAGGCGACGTAGACATATAATGTCGGATGTTGCTGAGGCGAGTGAACGATACTCTGCCTCAATTGAGGATTTTGCAACAGTAGGCTGTTTCTTCACACACCATGAAACAAGTGTGTTTCCTAGAAACGTGCAGTAGCCGGTGATAGATCTTCTATCAGATGTATCCGATGCCCAATCAGAGTCAGAAAATGATGTGAGCTGCAAATTTCCTCTGGTGATGGTAAGACCGCAATGGATAGTTCCATTGATGTAGCGAAGGAGTCGCTTGAGAATTGCCTGAGATTGATCGGTTGGTTGATGCATATTCTGGCAAACCATATTGGTGGCAAAAGCAATGTCTGGTCTTGTAATGGTAAGGTATTGCAAAGATCCAGCTAGCTTGCGGTATGTAACTGGATCGTAATTGGACGCGACAGAATTGGCCGAGGACACCTTGACTGCAATGGGGGTCGAAGCAGGTTTGCATTGACTGAGGCCGGCTGCTTTAAGGACATCTTGAGCATATTGAGCATGGCTTAAGAAATAGCCGGTTGAGGTATGTGATACCTGTATACCAAAGAAGAATGAGATTGGCCCAAGGTCTTTGATGGAGAATTGGGAATGCAGCTTGCTGATTAAAGAGTTGATCTTCTGTTGATTGTTGCCGGAAATCAGGAGATCGTCTACGTATATGAGAACATAGATTTGAGTGTCACGGTCACTGTAGATGAGAAGAGATGGATCCGACTTGCTGAACCTGAAGTTGGTCGATAGGAAGAAGCCCGTAAGAGTTTGGAACCAGACCGTGGAGCTTGTTTTAGACCATAAATGGTCTTATGAAGTTTACATACATAGTCAGGATGAGTCGTGTCAGCAAATCCAGGGGGCTGTTTCATGTAGACGTCTTTGTCAAGAGTGCCATGAAGAAAGGCATTAGACACGTCTAATTAAAGAACCGACCATTATTTCGTGAGTGTAACGGTGAGTAATATGCGAATCGTAGGCATTTTTGCTACAGGACTGAAGGTCTCTTTATAGTCAATTCCATATTTTTGCTTTAAGCCTTGAGCAACGAGACGAGCTTTGTATCTGTCGATGGTGCCATCTGGTTTGAGCTTAGTTCGGTATGTCCACTTGTAACCTAAAATTGTATGGTTTAGAGGGATTGGCACGAGTGACCATGTCCCTTGTCTCTGTAAGGCATCGAATTCTTCGGACATTGCTAACCTCCATTCCAACAGTTTTGAGGCTTGAGTGTAACAGGAAGGGGTGGTGGAAGGATGGGTTGCAGCCAGAAGGTTGAATTGTTTCTTGGGTTTGAGGGAATCGGTTTTGTATCTGGTGATCATAGGATGTTGGGTAGGTTGTGGAGGTGAAGGCAGAGGAGGTGGAGTAGTTTGTGTTGGTGATGTGGAAGAGGAGGAAGGTTGCTGTGGGGGTGAAGATGTGGTGTGGGAGTTGTTTAATGACGTGGAGTTGGAGGATGTTGTGGGAAGATTATCACTGAGTGTAGAGATTGGAATGAGAGTGAGAGGAGTATGTGTAGGTGAATGTGGAGTGGATTGTGTGGTTGATTGGGATGGTTGGGATGGAAAGTTATTTTCGTAGAAGACGACGTGACGAGAGATATGGATTTTCGATGTGGTGGGGTTAAAACATTTGTAACCTTTATGATTGGAGGAGTATCCGAGGAAGATGCAGGCGGCTGAACGAGGGTGGAGTTTGCTTGGAGTAAGTGGACGGAGCCAAGGGTAGCATAGGCACCCAAAGGTTTTAAGATGGTTGTAGGAGGGTTGATGGCCGTGTAGCAGATTGTATGGGTTGTCGAAGTTGAGAGTTTTGGAGGGTAACCTATTAATTAAATAGTTTGCCGTGAGGAGGGCTTCAAGCCAGAATTTGAGTGGTAAATTAGAGGCATGAAGAAGAGTCCGTGTGGTTTCTATGAGATGACGATGTTTTCTTTTGGCAATGTCGTTCTGCTCCGGCGTGTAGGGACAGGTTAATTGGTGGTGGATGCCGTGGTGGTTTAAAAGTTTTGTGATCTCTTTGGATGTGTACTCGCCGCCGCCATCGGATCGGAGATTTTTAATTTTTGAGTTGAATTGAGTTTGGATTAAATTGATGAGAATTTGTAGTTTGTTTATTGTTTCATTTTTAGTGAACATAGGATATACCCATGAGAAGCGAGTGAAGTCATCAACGAAGACTACGTAGTAATTATAGCCATTTAGAGAAGAGAGGGGTGTGGGTCCCCAAACATATGTATGCATAAGAGTAAAGGGAGCTGAAGTTTTCGTTTCATTTAATAAAAAGTGCAATTTGTGACATTTCACCACATTACAAGAGTTACATAGAAAAGTAGAAGCACTAGAAAGACAAATTGTCGGATTTTTGCTAGCTAAAAGCTGAAGCAGTTGAAAATGCGGATGGCCCAGTCTTGCATGCCAAAAGGAGGTAGAAGACTTGATGGTTTGTAGTGCAAAATTTGAGGTGGAGGGAAGGATGTAGAGACCGTCTCTCGTTCGACCTTTAAGGATTGTTTGGGTAGTTTGATTGTCCTTGATTGAAAATCCAAGAGAGTCAAAATAGATTGAACAATTATTATCAGTGGCAAGTTTATGAATAGATAAGATATTGTGTTTGAGTGCTGGAACATGAAGCAGATTATGGAGTTGGAGCTTACGGTGAGTGTTTGGAAGAGGTAGAAGCCCCTATCTGCTAGAATGGATGGGAAGAGAAGTCCCGTTAGCAATGGAGATGCTATCGCTGCCTTCGTAAGGTTGGGAGTTCTGCAAGTTAGCTGCGTCTGAGGTGAGGTGGGATGATGAGCCAGAGTCTAAATACCATTCGGTTGTAGCATTGGATAAGTAGTGCCTTGGGTGAGACCGATGGTGAGTAGTTCAGATTGCACCTGTGCCAGCAATGGAGTGCGATATGGCCCTGTTTACCGCAGATTTGACATATTGGCCGTGGTGAATCAGTAGTTGTTGGCGGTCGGTTGCTGCTGGGTGGCCTGGAGGAGTATCCTCTTCCATGATAGTTGCCTCTGGATCGACCTACTCTTCCACGTCCTGCAAATAATGCAATATTTTCTGTTGTTGGCGTTGAGTCTCTGTGAAACTCATTGCTTATGTGAATCTCCTCGCTGCATAGTAATGGGTACAGAGTATCTAGAGTGAAATGCTCAGGAATTGTGCGGATGGTTGTTTTGAAGGAGTTGTATGCATGAGGTAATCCATTTAGGATGTGCATAATTATGTCCTCTGTGTCGACATGGGATCCTGCCGCTGCTATGCCATCTACGAGCTATTTGATGCGGGATAGGTACTGTGACATGGTGGAGTCTTTCATTTGAATACAATGCAGCTCGTTTTTCAATTGTATAACTCTTGACCTGTTAGTCGGTTGCAGCCTGGTAGCGAGAGTGCTCCAGATTTCAGCTGTTGTGGCGAGATGGAGCACATATGGGATCACAGATGGGGAGATGGTTGAGAGAAGAGCGGCAACTAAGTTTTGATCGATTAACAACCAGAGTTTAACATCGTGGTCGGAGGGTGAACCAGCAGGTTTTGTTAGTTTGCCGGTGAGATAGCCGTCGAACCCGTTTGCTGAGAACAGTTTGCTTACTTGTAGGCTCCAAATAGCGTAGTTTTCGCTGGTTAGCTGTATGTTGACGATGGACTTCAGATTAGTCATGATGAACTTGAGAGGGCTGGGTATTGTGAAATCGGCCATCGCCGTGGTTGGGGAAGATGACTGTGGATTAGCCGAGGTAGCTGAGCTTTGTTCTGCCATTGAGAGAATTGATGCGCTTCAATGCTCTGATACCATGAAGCGACCTGCAAGTTAGAGAATAACAGAGAAAACAAAATGGTAAGAGAAAGTAAAGAGAGATGGAACTGTTGATCGTTCTATTCCATAGTTTCTGTAGAGCGCTTAAGGCGATACATATAGAGGAAGCCGTTTGTTGCCAGAGCAAACTATTGGCTAATTAGTCAATTACAGGAAGTGGCCTTGTATTGAAATGATGCCCTGCGGTGAGTAGTGGAGCAGAGCGTGATACGTTGGTTGGCGTATCATATGACTTATTGGGTGTGCTAACAGTTCAGCCCCTTTGTTTCCATTGGATTTCGCTCTTCTGATGACTTTCCCTTCTTGTTGAATTGGAAGTTACCACATTTTGATCGTAAACAACAACAGGAGCTCCCTAGATGTGAAGGTTACTTTCTACCCTTCGCGTTCTTCTTCAGCCAAATCTTATAAATTCATTAAACCAAGGGATTTACCCATTATTGGGATTTAACATGTTTATAAATCTCATTTCAACTAAATTTAGCGAGGTGCAGAGAGATAGTATGATGGCCTCTTTGGTTCCTTTGTTACTGTTGTCTGTGCTCCTTTGACGATTGCCTAGCCGAACCCAACCATGTCTTATTAGACTCCTCTCCCCTTCATATATATTATGCATATTATATCATGTGATATTATATACATATATAATAAAAATTGAAATAAAAATGAATAAAATATAAAGCTGAGAATGAGAATTTTCAAATAGGTGTTGAAGCCCCCAAACAATTAATCTTAGATTTGGATGGGATGAATTAAAAATTGAAGACCCGCGTCATTGATCTTAGATTTAGGTGGATGATTTTTAAAAAAATTGAAGACCTCACACCTTTGATCTTAGATCCGGCCGAGATGATTCCAAGTCGAAGACCCTACATTGTTGACCTTAGGTCTGGGTAGGAAGAAATTTTGACAAATGCCATCCCGATTTCTCCCTCGGTGGGAGGTGACGCAAGGAGCTACCAAAATTTTAGATGGCAAGTCAATTCGAATATTAAATAATTAATTTTGTTAATTAATGTTTATTAATAAATTAATCAATTAAAATTAATCAAAATAATTGATTAATTCAAAAATAACCAACATTACAAATGAAAGTTTCAAATGGATTCACGACAAGTGAATGATTCAACATATCATTATCATCATCATCTTAATGATGACTTCTCTCTATCCTTTTCTACTCTTGCTTGTGATGAACAAGAATGGAAAGGTGAATTCAATGGGGAGTACCATAAAATGATGTTTAATGATCTTTGATTAACCTTATATTTTACATTGGCAAACACAATGAATTGAGCACATTTCCTAGTATAGGAAAATTCTATAGTGGGTGCAAATAGTTATCCTCTAGATCCTCTAATGACTTTTGAAAAATATTATGGCAAATGAGTTTATTTAAGTTGCTACTAAAAATATATTATCAAATAAATTTTTATAAGAATTAGGGGGAAAGTATATTCTTCCATTACTTTTACCCTACTTATTATTATTCTCTCAAATGTCATCCCGCATGAATGAGAGCTTTTTGGATGTTATCATTTCATTCTGAAAACTATTTTGAAAAGCCTCAAAAATCTTTAAATGAGATTGTTTCAACCGTCTCTAAGTGAGATATCTCTTTAAGAGATTCTAACACAAGTAACATTAAGTGGAAAACTTTGAATTGCTGTGATATTTCAAATGATGTTCCTATTGAAATGTTGGAGGTCTCTTACTATCAAAACATCACCTTTCTTTATGTAGCAAATGAAATAGAAAAAAAAAACTTGCAATAAAGAATTTCATCTTCTCCATCAACTTAGAGTTGGTTTTTAATCACTCAATGTAGATTTAATTTGAAACGAATTGAATAGCATTTTTAATCCAAGAGTCTTAAAATATAAGAGCATTTCAAATTTGAGAGCATTTGTAATTTGAATGTTTTAAAGTCTAAGATCATTTTAAATAAAAAATTCTAAAAGTTGAGAAATTTTAAAATATGAGAGCATTTTTAAATGAAAACTTTAAGTCAGAGAGTTTTAAAAATCAGAAAGTTTTAAAATTTTGATTAATACAATTAACTAGAAAATTTAATTTTTGGTTAGTTGATTAATTAAATTAATTTTTGAAGAAAAGTACAGGAAGAGAAATATTATTTCCTCTAATCAAACACATACAAGCTCTCAACACAATCCTTCACAAACTCTTTAAAAACTCTCAAACTCTCTAAAAACTCTTAAACTCTCCATTACAATACAAATAACTCAAAACATTCAAACTAAACTCTTCTACATGCTCTCCAAATCTTCCTTATACGAGCTTCTACATCTACTTATGGGCTTTATCCTCTGCAACTGCAAGCCCCGACTATTACCACTACTGGCTACAAACACCTGCAAACAAATAAATGAAGAGTCAGTACATCATAAATAAATTGAATGAATGCTGATAAATCTAAGCCATTACAAGTATAATAGAGTGTTGAAAAGCAAGAAAAGATAAGTACTGAAAAAAGAAAGTAGAGAAACAATGCTAAAAAAATAGGTAGAGTAGTGGGAAAGGACTACGAGCATAGAACAACAAATATATTGACGCTAATGTCAAAACCTTGAAGTGTCAAAGTCACAAACTCAAACCAACTCAAGCATGTAATGAAAAAATTTTCAATCATTGGATAAGAGACTACTATATATCCAAACAATTAAATTCAAAACTTATTGCTAGTCTTGTTTATAAGAACTTGGTTGTAGGATCCACTACCCGACAACTTCCAGGGGAAAAGTCGTAAGTCTGCCCTTAGGTTAAAGTTTTAGGTAAAAATGACCTAACTCATAACCCTAATTAAAACCCCCGATAACTTCTAATATAAGTCATAAGTCTGACCTTTGAGGGAAAAACATAAGTCATAATACAACCCTAGACCCCTCACTCAGGCATCATAAACTATAGGGCTAGGTTGTATGACCCATCACTCGGGCCACTTAGCTTATTGTGCTAGGTCATAGGACCCATTATTAGGCAACTTCTAACGAAGTACTAAGACCTACCCAATTGAAATCTTCGAGCTACCCTTAGTAAAGGTTGTAAGTCCCTACCCAAATCTAATCACATGGATATCTTTTGTTAAAAAATTAAGGCAAAAGTTTCAAGAGAGAATTTCATCTCTCAAATAATACTTTGAAATATAGTAAGTATGATACTAATTCCTATGTTAAAAGCATATGAAATTTCTATGGTGGGATCTCCTACCTAAACAATTAAAGCTTTCGGACATCCTAGCCTATAGGGTTAGGTTGTAAGACCCACCAGCGGGTCACTTGTAAGTGAAGTAGTAAGTCCCATGCATTAGGAATACTTTTAAAATAAAGTACAACAACCCTAATGCTCTTACAATTAACCAAGAAAATTTTAAGGAAGCCACATAATCTTCCAATCAAAATTTAAGGGCATCATAGTCTAAAGGATTAGGTTATAAGACCCTATACTGGGTAACTTCTAAGTGAAGCCGTAAGACCCACACTTTAGAAAAAATTGTTAAGTAAATAATAATGATCCTAAACCCCAAATAATCCCATTCAAACCTATGTGCATCGTAATTTAAAGGGATTAAGTTGTAAGACCTACCTTTTTTAGGCTACTTCCTAAGGGAAGCCATAAGTCCTACCCAAATAATTAAAACATCTCGGCAGCCTTACTGTAGAGTTAGGTTGTAAGACCCATTCTTGGGCAACTCATAAATAGAGCAGTAAGCCCCATTCAAAATTTAAATCTTCATACTACTTTCTACGAAAGCCATAAGTCCCAATCTAAATCTAAATATTTGGCCTACTTCCTAAAGAAGCCATAAGACCCACTCTAGTCCAAATTCTTGGATTACTTCTAAATGAAATCATAAATCCCAAACTAAATTAAATTTTGTGTATTTTAATAGATGTAAACCCTAAACAAAAATTAAAATGAAAACTCACATCTAAACACTTCAGTCTACTCGGGATCCCTAAGAGGAGGTAACCCATGGCTGTTAATCAAATTCCCTGGACACTACGGTTAATGATTATTAGTGTTGGTAGACTGAAACTACGGTATACCCGAGACGACGAAACCATGAGATCTTGATCTGGTTTACCTCCATTTTCCTCACTATTGAAACTAAACTACCTAAAATTTATTTATCCTTAATTGAGAGTTCTCTCTTATGTGTTAAGATGGATAATTAACTATGAGTGCTTGTGCTCATGGGAAGTAAGGACCCCAGATCCTTAAACCCTCACATTATCCTAAGGGGAAATCTGATTAATTACAATATAACTTAAGGGAAATAGAATCTTACGGCTGTAAAGTAGGATTCATGCATTCATGCCATTTTTCTTGAGCCAACAAACAAGCTTATATTTAAAGGCATGTCGTCTGATTGTGGCTACAGTACATTCATTTGTTACCATGTTTTAAAATGCAATATGTGATCCTTGCCATCCAGCTACTTTAATAGTTACATGCCAATAAGACATCAAATTAATACATTAAGACATTTAATAGTAATTCAATATATAGGTGGATACAGATGTTAAAATCAATAAAGGGAAAATTTTAGACAATTAATCTATGACTCATCGAGACATATTAGTCACAATTTTCATGGTAATGCTTCCTAAAAGCTTGCATCAACTAGAAATAAAACTAATGATGCAACTACAAGCACACAGTGGAGTTCTGATAAATGATAAAGTACAAGATAACACCACAGTTGCATTGAAACACGGGTGACAACTCTCTGCATATTTAAGCCATTTACATGATTGCTCATGCTGGCTTTGTGAAGGGACAGTCGGTTGTAGATATTAATACGTCATTTGGAGTGGAGGCTTTGAAGCTCTACCCAGAGGTTAAGTACGCTTCCATTGATGAGCTTCTTGATAACTATCTCTAGAATTTCAGAAGCAAATACTTCAATTCCTTGTAGTATGATTGATCTTTGTATGAAATCATGGAAACTAAACCATAACCAAAGGTTTTCTACTTTTATGTTTTCGTTTGTGCTTTAATGAGCGAAAATTAGGACAAAAAATTAACTAATATTGATGAGAGGTTTATTTTTCACTTTGTTATATGTAGTGTTAATTTTAAGCTTTAACTTGAAAGTTCAAACTTAGCATCTCTGTCAAATGATTCAGCCTTAGCATTTCTATTTTTTGTTTTCATAAAGTTTTATTTTGGCTTTTTTTGTTGAAAATACTTCAATTTCTTTTTTTTTAGGGTTTCAAATCGTCATATTGAATAGGTACTTTGTTTATAACCAGTGAACGATGAACCCTTTCACATTGTTGGAATAAACATATGCTCAATCTACTTCATGTTCTTCAACCATTCCTTTTTCATTGAGGTTTGCTCTATCATAGGAAAGGGTGTGTGATTTGTTGTAAAAGAGTTCTAAATTATTTCAAATATAAGTATTTTGAAAATATTGAAGTTTGTTTTGAAGTAAAAGGAATGCAAATTAAAATTTAAAAAGTTAAAGGAATTCACCCTCTAGTTCAAATTATGATGCATATCACTTTTTTTTTTTTTTGTAAAATCATGTATTTGAAAATAAACCAAATCGAATGAATTTTAAATACACTGTAAAATCATATATAACTTTTTAATGATGCATCAAATTATGCATTGAACTGTTAAAATGGATTCTTCTTCTTTGCATTATTTATATTGTCAAGTAATAGAAATAAAGAAAATTCAGCTACTGAACAATTTTTCTTGAAAAAGTATCAAAATGGCCCCCCTGACTATTCGCGGGGTTTCATTTTAGCCTCAAGCTTTATATATAGTCCTTTGCAAAAGAACTTGAACTTTTGTCGTTACTGCTGTACACAACCCCCTTTTATGATTTATTACTCATGGATCTTTTTTTCCTTGAATTTAAATTTTTAGTTACAAAGATGGTTAAGCCATAGTAAGATGTTGTTGAACTCCATGAAATACAAAAATATATTGATGTGCTAAAAGTGATTTATATTGCAATTGCTACAATATATGTACTATTGCAGCATATTCACAAAGAAAAAAGAAAATATAATCCTCAATGGAATATACAACGTGACACATATCTTTCTAGATTATATAATGGACGTGATTCTAACTGTGTTAACATGGTACGCATGAGGCGAGCGACTTTTTCAAATTATGTGATTTATTGCGTACACGAGGATTATCGTTAGCCATAATCAATGTTTGAATCGAGGAACAAGTTGCTATGTTATTATATAAACTCGGACATAGTGTTCGTAACCGAGTCATCCGATTTAACTTTCATCGCTCTGGTGAAACTATTAGTAGGTATTTCAAAGTTGTATTACATGCTGTATGGGAGTTACGCCATGAGTTTATCAAGCCTCCACTTCCTGAAATTTCATATAATATTAAATCAAGTAATAGGTTCATGCCATTTTTTAAGGTATAACAACTTTATTCAATTAAAATACCTCTTTTAATACGGTATCCTTAATATACTTTGTGTAAAATTTATGATTGTATTGGATCGATATATGGAACTCATATTAAAGCTAGGGTTCCAAAGGAGAATGAAGCCGCATTTAGAGGAAGGAAATCATACCCAACACAAAATGTTTTAGTAGCAGTTGAATTTGATTTAAGGTTTACATACGTGCTTGCTGGTTGGGAAGGTTCTTCTCATGACGTAACAGTACTTAAAAATGCATTAGAAAGATCAGATGGTTTGCGTGTCCCAACAAGTAAATATTATCTAGCTGATGGTGGCTACTCAACACGAAATGGTTTTATTTCATCATATTGTGCCACAAGATATCACTTGAAGGAGTTCAGTTATATTCAACCTATAAATTCTAAGGAATTTTTTAATCTACGACATTCCTCATTACGCACTACTATTGAGCATGCATTTGGTTTCTTGAAGAACCATTTCACAATTATAAAAAGTGAACCCTACTTTCCTTTACAAACTCAAGTTGAAATTGTGATTGTATGTTGCATAGAGAAGTCACTGTAGAAGAGGAGATATAGCAGTTGTAGATGATTCTCAATAATGGCTAGATAAAAGAGATGAAATTGTTCAATTCATGTGAACTCGCATGCAAAATGATGGATACTAGATTTGTTCATTTACTTTTTATGAATTTAACTGTAACTTACTAATTTCTAGTTTGTGATTTTTATTTATTATGGACATATATTTGCTTAAATTGATTTTGAAGGGTTTTCATGCATTATTGATATATGGGGTATTGCTCTCCTACTGGGGTCGTTTGTGGATGATATTTATGCAATTATGTTACTAGGCAACAAGTGGATATAATAACTTATGCTTTCATAAATTATTTGCTATTCATTACATAAATTTATTTATTATATTTTCTTTAAGGGAGAATGAATTCGTCACAAATAGAGATGAATGATACTTCAAAGCCCAAGAGGAAAAAATTTTTATGGAGCTTAAAATCTTAGTGGATAACTGGATTGATTCAAATAATGATGAAATATGTAAATGCAAATATGCGAAGTTCCCAAGGATTCAAAGACTCTGTGTATCAAGGTGCTGCCTAGGAAATGAAAAAAAGTTTGAAATAGAGGTGATAGGTGAGCAATGCAAGAATCAAATTAGGCATCAAAGAAGTGTTTAAATTCACATTCAGGAGTTAAAATGAAAATTTGGTGTATATTGGGATGAAACAAAGAAAATGATATTGATGGGTCAAGAAGAATATGCATCACATATTCAGGTATTACTTTAAGCACATCATTTAAATTGCTATTTTGGGGCTAACAATTTTTTTTTTACAGGCATTTCCAAAGGATGCTGCTTATTTAAATATTGCAATTGCAAATTATGCAAAGTTGAAGGTGGTATGTGGTCTTGGACATGCAACTGAAGAGTGGGCGAAATCGAAAAATTCTCAAACTCCACTTGGAACTCAATAAATACATTTAAGCGATGATGAACCTTCATAATTTATGGATGCTGGTGCAGATGGATCAATGCCTATTGAGTGGTCAAATATGCAAGTTATGAATGATTCTACTAAAACAACAAAGAAGCTGCTACCTTCATCTGGTATAGGAAATGACATAAAAAGGAAGTATAAGATATTTGCTATTGATCAAAATATCCGTGAGTGTATTTATTTGATGGCTGATAGTGTGAATCAAATTGCTAATGCTATCAAGAGCTCAATAATATCTCCAAAGCAAATTAGAAATATGTATTATGAACTGATGTCTGATTTAACAGATATTACTGGCTTCTCAGATGAATAAGTTGATACAATATATGATAATTTATCAAAAAATCCTATACTAGATTTGTTCATTTACTTTTTATGAATTTAACTGTAACTTACTAATTTCTAGTTTGTGGTTTTTATTTATTATGGACATATATTTGCTTAAATTGATTTTGAAGGGTTTTCATGCATTATTGATATATGGGGTATTGCTCTCCTACTGGGGTTGTTTGTGGATGGTATTTATGCAATTATGTTACTAGGCAACAAGTGGATATAATAACTTATGCTTTCATAAATTATTTGCTATTCATTACATAAATTTATTTATTATATTTTCTTTAAGGGAGAATGAATTCGTCACAAATAGAGATGAATGATACTTCAAAGCCCTAGAGGAAAAAAATTTTATGGAGCTTAAAATCTTAGTGGATAACTGGATTGCTTCAAATAATGATGAAATATGTAAATGCAAATATGTGAAGTTCCCAAGGATTCAAAGACTCTGTGTATCAAGGTGCTGCCTAGGAAATGAAAGAGAAGTTTGAAATAGAGGTGATAGGTGAGCAATGCAAGAACCAAATTAGGCATCAAAGAAGTGTTTGAATTCACATTCAGGAGTTAAAATGAAAATTAGGTGTATATTGGGATGAAACAAAGAAAATGATATTGATGGGTCAAGAAGAATATGCATCACATATTCAGGTATTACTTTAGGCACATCATTTAAATTGCTATTTTGGGGCTAACAATTTTTTTTTACAAGCATTTCCAAAGGATGCTGCTTATTTAAATATTGCAATTACAAATTATGCAGAGTTGGAGGTGGTATGTGGTCTTGGACATGCAACTGAAGAGTGGGCGAAATCGAAAAATTCTCAAACTTCACTTGGAACTCAATAAATACATTTAAGCGATGATGAACCTTCACAATTTATGGATGCTGGTGCAGATGGATCAATGCCTATTGAGTGGTCAGATATGCAAGTTATGAATGATTCTACTAAAACAACAAAGAAGCTGCTACCTTCATCTGGTATAGGAAATGGCATAAAAAGGAAGTATAAGACATTTGCTATTGATCAAAATATCCGTGAGTGTATTTATTTGATGGCTGATAGTGTGAATCAAATTGCTAATGCTATCAAGAGCTCAATAACATCTCCAAAGAAAATTAGAAATATGTATTATGAACTGATGTCTGATTTAACAGATATTACTGGCTTCTCAGATGAATAAGTTGATACAATATATGATAATTTATCAAAAAATCCTACACTGATATCATGTTTTCTTTCAAAACCTTCAGATTCGAAGGCTAGATGGATGCGTAAAGAGCTAGGAAACTGATTTAAGTTGTTGAAGATTGGAATATATATTCAGTTGTTATCACAAAAAACTATTTCGTGTTAATTTATAGTAATTATAACTAAGATCAAAATTTAACTTTATGATTTTGATGGTCTCCGATTTTATTCTAATTATTAAAATGATATGAAAATGCTTCTTTACATTTCTTATTTAATTAATCCCATTTTTTTCTGGGCCAAATAAATCGTGGTATCTTGGACTTTTTCTTCATCATCATCTTAATTATTTTTTGTAGCAGTTTGTTAGTGAATTGGAGGCTTATGAACATTTACTTGTCTCACACTCATGCTGATGCCTGATGATCACATAATTTTTGCCTAGGCATGCTTGTAAGTAGTATGTAATATTTTATTCTTCATTATAAACCCAATGCAATTATTGAGAGTTTTCCTGTGACCCGAAGTAGCTGTAATATAGATGTTTATTATACCTTTGAAATTTGGAGATTGAATTTGTACGAAAATGTTAATGGGATTGCAGATGGAAATTCTGTCAGTAGGCTGGTCTCTTCCATGAAATTGAGTTAGGAAATGGGATGGCCTGATCATATGCAAGTTATCAAGTTAATTTTTTGCATATTTTTGTTGTAAAAACATTACTTGGAAAATTTAAATTTTTAAAGAAATTAAAATCAAAAGTTCTCTCTATCACAAGTATATTTTCGTGTATTTCAGCATACTGTTAAATTAATACACAGCAGAATTTTATATCTTATAATCTAAAAAAAATTATAATAATCGTGCAATAAATGAATACACTGATTTTATTTTATAACACCAAATAATTCTAATTATTATAAATACAATATTTTTATAAATACAGTAGTTGTAATGACAAAATAAATTATTCCAAAAAAACTGCTTTTACTTTAATCTAGATCTATCTAATCAAACAAGGGAAATAATTCTCCTGCGTTTATTTTACCAACAACCAAACAGGCTCAAAGTATTCGGAATGCACTGCATTTACTTTACATTGCATTTACTTTACACTGTATTTTCTTTTTAGGGAACCAAACAACCACTTAGATTTATAACACCCTCTAAAACCGTTTGGCGGGATTTACGGTAAACCCGGGATAAATCCTGCTTAAATTGGCTACCAATTAGGCCCTATGTATTTTTTAATTTCTTAATTTGAATTGGACTTGATACATTTCAAAATCTTATGGATTAAAATTTTGGAATCTCTATCAGTCAGATTATGATTAGAGCATTTGTTGGATGCTTTTTTGCATCCCATTTTTTATGTCGGTTTATAGTTTTGTATGCTAAGATTGCAAACGTAAAAAAAAAAAGTTTAGATCATCATCATTAGCTTTATCAAACTCTATGGACCCAGAGAAGAAATTGGATCAGATGTGTTGATTAATTCAGATGGGGAATGCCAAATTATTAATTTTGATTTTGAAGCTTAAGTAATTTGGTTAATTATATCTGGTTTTATGAAGTTCCGTCTGTTGTACAAGGCAAATATTCTTCACTTTAATATCAAAACATTTTCTTGTATGGGTGCAGACATTTGTCAACCGTACAATACATCTTTTTTTTTTGATAGATAAACTATCACAATCCTCCTTAAGCAAAGAAAGAAAATAAGGAGGAATCTTATTACAATATAGATCTTACCAAAAAAAAAATTCCCTCATAAAGCTAGGTTAGCATAGAAATCGGCTAACTTATTACAATCCCTATGAGCAAAATGAAATAAAAAATCCATAGTGTCCTTCAAGAAAGACAAGTCTTCGGCCGAGTTATTGTCCCATTTATTATAGGCTTTCTCCAATGAATTTTGTAAATATTTAGTGACATTATAATTATCTCCTTCAATAATAATCCCTTTAGCATCAAATTTCCAATCTTGAAGAACCATCTTCAAAGCCTGGAAAGCCAATAGCTCGAAAAAACCAATGTCCCAATGAATGCATTTGAACCCAAAAGCAAGTAGAATTATGATCTCTAAAAACTCCAACAATTCTAGCTTCATTTGAGTTTAAAAGTGCCGCATCAAAGTTAACTTTAATCCAATCGGGTGGAGCTTGGAGGGTGCAAAGAAGAAATAGACAGCTTAAAAAGCTGATTAACACCCCAGTGGTCCGAGAAGATATTACAACTTGATGAAGAAAGAGCAATGCCAATAGCACTTGAAGCCATATACCCCACACCGAGCTCTCAATACATCTTTGTTACCTTGAGCATAAAGGGAAAGAAATTTAATGCAGAGTTGGGAAGGAGTAGGATAAGGTGAAATGTGCATTTTTAAACAACTGACAGAAAGTGGAGAATCATCAGAGAAAATGACTAGTTTATACACTTTTACGAAGATCAAGTTTATATATATATTATTGAGTGATTTGGAAATTCTAGGGTAATATAGCCAATGTCTTGCTAATTTTTGTTGTTTCATTTATTTCTAGTGGTTATTGCTCATAATTTTTGTTTAATAGTTAAATTAACACATAATCTCGTGTGCTTAAATATCGAGAGATTTACATACATAACATTAAGATCCCCATTTTTACATATCAAAGACCCAAAATTTATTGTTTACTTATTTAACTACAAAAAACTATTTAATACCCCAAAATTAACATATGTTACCTTAATTTTAAATTAGTTGTCTCTTCTTCATGGTTTGAGTATGATGAAATGAGGTTTTTGATTCATAGCATAAGCGGTAGGGATTATAGTAGTGGTGATTAATAAGAGGGGAACCAGAATATGCACATCTATACCTTTGATATCCCTCGTGACCATGATTGAATGGAGTCCGCCTCTCCCAACATTGACTCTGTGGCTCCCATCAATGGTGCTTACTTTTACTACACTCATTCATTATTAGGGACAATATCCCATGCATCTTGTCCTCAAGGTCGAAGGATGAGAACTATCTCCTGATCATCTCATATGACTCTCATGTGGCTTAGTATTCTGTCAATTCCTTCCACTTGATAAGTATCTTTTGAACAATAAACCCAAGATGTTGAGAACAAATAGGCAGCTTTTTGTAAAGGGTAATAAAATGTACGGCACACTTATGCATAACAGACTTGACTAGGACTTCATCTCGATAGTTGTAAAGGAACTCTCTAGTATCTTTAGCTTGCTAGTTTCCCCCGCCTTAATTCTCAACTTCTTCAGTCACAACCTATATTAACTCATTGATGCAATCCTTTCAAAATCATTTGGGCCATAACAATCCAGAGGAAGCAAGGCAACTATACAGAAAAGCTCGTAATCCTCTTCAACCATAATCAATTACCTTCAACTATTTGTCTGCCAAATCTTTCACTAATTTTGAATAATCCATTTTTTTCAAATGTCATAATTAATTTACCACAAAAGCCATAATATGGACCTCTTTAAGTTGGAATAGGTAGCCTAGAAGAATGCCATACCTACATATTTAACTCTATCATCTTCTTTAAATGTGTAATTCTTTGAGGAAGCTCTCGAGGACTCCTGCTTTGGCAAGGAATGACAATTTAAACTAGATGTTTCTGCTATATGAGCTTCCACATTGGAAGTTGTTCTTCTAGTTTGAGAAGTGTCAGATAATGTAGATTTTTTATTAGGAAATTTTCCTTACTTCTCCTTCCTTGCATGAATATTATCCTCTAACTTGTCAATTCAATAATGTAGAAAAATTCAACTGGATGGCGTTGCAGGAGAATCTTCAACAACTACATGGCTTTTGGGAGACCTATATGACAATGGATTGTCAACATATGTATCTTGAACATCTTCCTCCCCTTGCACTTCTTCAATAGAAGAAACTGAGATGGCCATGTTTTTGCTACTGTCTTCCTTATTTGTGGAAAAACTGTAATCATATTGGATAAAAAGTTCTTTGTTTCATCTTTGGTTTCGTCAAATTTAAGTGAACCATTGTCGATAGTTACCACACCATGATTTATTTCATCTGAAATTTTGAGTTCTGAAGCAATTTCAGCAAGAGAATCTTCTAGTTTGTTAAGGGAAGAAACATCAATCCCTATTCCATATGCTAAAGCATTACCTTGGTTTTTTGGACTGGCAGGATAGTTTCTTATTCAGGTTAACATCCTTAACTACTTTCTAGTAAATTGCTTTTCTCTCATTAACTTCTTTGGACATGAAGACCATTTGAGAATGAGCTGATTTTAATACATTAACAACATCACTCAAGGCATAGTCGATAAATATATTAGAATCAAGAGCTGAATTGAGCTCTTCAAATATTGTATATATGATAGTAAAAGTAGGATTCTTTGACTTCTTGGATCCATTAACAAGCTTTCCTCTTTTTTCTTCATAATCACTGAGTTCATTTATGGCACCATTCTTAAAGTTTTCTTCATTAGAATCACATTTACTTGGGTTTCCATCAAGTTTCAAATGTATGCTGCCATCTGAAACCTCTTTAGCTTCTATTTTAGACCAATCTTTATCATTATCCATAGCAACAACCTCTTGAAAATGAAAATATAGTTCCTTATCCTGAACAAGAGTATGGAATTGATCCGAAGCACATGCAAGAACCAAATGTTTTTTTTCTAGAACTCTTAGTTATCAAATTCACTTCGACCACTGGCACTTTTGGAGAATTACCAGCTAATTCTAAATCAGGTGATGCATGTTGAGAAATAACATGCAACCAAACATTAGCATTATAAATAGCCTAGTCATTCTTCCTATCCTTCTCCACATTATTCTGATTCAAAATAAACTTTTGTCGATCCATTGATGTTACATCCATCCACCTCTCCAACCAATTCCATGAGAAATTAGGTCTCAAAGGACCAAAACTAATGTAGATGGACTTATTCCTTGGTGTAGACTTTAAAAGATGACAAGTATATGTACTGGAGACCAACTTCTTGATCGCAGACGATGCTTTATTTAGTTCCATATCATATTGCTTCACCTTGTCAATCGGTTTATCCTCGGAAGGAGCTTGTGTATCACTTATTGAACTCTCATTCTTCTTCTCCTCAATCATTTGCATCTTCAACTTTCTCACCCTAGTATCATGATCATACTATAACAAAAAGTAGTAATATATATACTTAATGCACAGTATGCTTCCTTTCTTTGCTTTGCTCTTGCCATTACTACAAGTTTAAGGTTTAAGTCTCTTTAATTATATGTATGGTAATTGTTTAATCACTTCATTCATCTAGTTAGATTATAATTCACTCTTTCATTATAGAGTATTGATGTAGAAAAAGATTATTTCAATATGCTTTTTGGATGATAAGCCCTTATTATTTGTCACCTTGCTTGATGTTCTTCCTTTATAATTATTTTTTTTTGTTGAATACCTATGATGTGTTTGATTTATCATTGAGTTCAATCCTTAATGACGAAAGGGATGAAATAGGATTGTAAAGGAGTTTTTTATGTAGAAATCAATCAAGAGAGAATTCCGAGAAAGTTATATGAAATATGAAATTTGTGAGAATTATTAGTCTTGATAATTATGAATTTTGTTACAAGGGGGAGGAAGTGCTGTGAGGAGAGAGAAAAATGAAAGTTAATGGAGGGAGATAGATGATAGAAAATAAACGATGAAGAACTTTTTTAAATTCAAATCATAATTAATGAAACCCTTATTTATAGAAATATGGCTTTAATTTAAAATTCAAATTAAATTTAAGACGTAGATGATAAGTTAGAAATTCAAAGAACCTATCTTAAAATAAATATTATCTTAATATTATATACAAGAAAATTGAAATGTAACACTTATACTAATCTTAAAAATCTTGGCAAGTCTAAGAATAATGTTGATAGAATTCTTCTCTAGAAGTGTCATGCAAAAGCTCTCTCTTTGAAAGTTGGTTTCCTTCATAAAGGAAATAAATTGCATCCTGAACCTCTCTTATATCAGCATGTATTGCCGGGCATAGGAAAGGAATCTATAAGCTTCATGTTCAAAACTATTTTGACATCATTAGTTTTTGTTTTATTTTTTACTATAGAAGATCTTATAGTCACATATCGATTTTTGTAGTGGTGGTAACACAATGTCCACCTATATTTCTTGAGAGGAAGGGACTATATTTTACCAATGGAGCAAATTGTATATTAGGAGAAGAGTGTTGCAATATTAACATAATTATTTGATTAAATTGTTTCTACATCCCAATAATAACACTAATAGAAGGCAGTCCTTAATTTATTTGATCTCCTTCATCTTGCTAGACACCCATCAGCCTGCAGCTCCCTCAAACTGTCTACATTATCTTGTTGAACCTCTAATGAAGCCCCAACGACTCATTAATGTGACTCTCTCAAAAACCTTCCATCTATTCTCTTAGTGCTAGTGTGATCACATTTTCCAACATCCAAGCTCCCAACTCCTAGTTCAGCCCATCTTCATTAACTTGTGTAGAGCTTGCCAACTCAACACCTACGTGATTACTGTCTATAAATTTGAGGTCAAGGGTCATGGTTGAAGGAAGGAGACCTACTCCCATCTATAAATTTGAGGCTGAGGGTCATGGTTGAAGGAGGGAGACACTACAAGAAAGTAGAGTATTTCCGGAGGAAATTTTTGAATTTTTCAGTGAATTTTAAAATTTAAAGGCAGATTTCCGAAAAAAACAATTTCTACGGCAAATCGAGCATAGAAAAACCATAATTTTTTTCGGCGAAATTATTTCACCGGAAAAGTTTTTCAATGGCTGTCCGACGAAAAATCTCCACCGGAATAAGAAAAAAAACAATTTTAAAAATTTAATTCCCGCCACAGCCGTAGGTGGGCCGCCCTAAGTGACCCCTCTCATAGGTGCGCCCGGGACAAAAGGTTGAATGGGTCAAGCCCATCTCTCTGATCTCATATAGAGAAATCTATTTTAAATCGATTTTTCTTAATGAATAATTTGTTACTTAATATCTAGTCCATAGATTCCGAAAGAGTTAGAATTGAGGGATCATTTATTGGGCTCATGAGTGCTTTTTAAACCTACATTGATGTAGAAGAATATGATCATGATATCAATTGACGATGATATTTGGATATAATAACTTTTTTATATTTCCTCTGTGTCCTTAAATTGATGTCTTTGATTTGCTTGATTTCCCCTTGAATCCAACATTTTAATGGAGACGAGAGAATTTTGAGAGATAGATAACTAAATTTAGATTTTTGAGAATTATAAGTTGCTGAACTAGGAAATCTTTTTTAGGGAAAAGAGTGATGTGACAAGAAAAGAAAGATTGATTGTTAGGAGAAATCCAATGGAGAGAGAGAGAGATGATTCATTACAAAATCAATTCATATTTCATTATTCAATAATAAGATACAAAGCTTATATTTATAGAATTTGGCCACAATTTAAAAGTCATTCTAAATTTAAAACTTAAATAGATACAACGCCTAAAATCTTATCATATAATTCAAAATACTCATAATCCTAATATCAAACACAATATATCTTAAATAAAAATCCTCAAACTAACTTTAAATACTAGAAAATTCTAGCATTTGACATTCTTTCCTTATACAACTTGGTCCCGTTAGCATAATGTATAATTTAAGAGGCATATGTATAATATTGATGATGATCATATTTATCAACTATTTATAGATCATATCACTAATAATGTTACGAACTATTATGTTTATGAGATTGATGATACATCTCAAAACATTTTTAAAAATTATTTCCAAGTGAGCTATGATAGTCAGCTTGTAATTCTAAGGGAGTTTATATATGTTTGCGATGTACGTTATATCTTAGGCATAATCCAAGAATCTTATGTGCATATTAGTTTTTTTTTTCTTTTCTTTTCTTCTTGCTTAAGATGCCATGCTAAAAGACATACAAATCTATATTGGTTAAGGCTAATGGTGGTGTGGGATGGGTAAAAGGGAAGGGATGGAAATAGCTAGGAGGCCGCTAGGGGTTATATACAATTTCCATATGAAATTTGGTTCTGATGCGTCTGATGCCAAATGATGTTGGAAAAGATTAATCTGATCCCAATTTCTTAACGGGGCATTGATGATTTCAAAAACTTGATTTTTTTTTCTTGATCTCCAATGCAAGAAGACCCTTGGGACCAAATGATGTTGGAGAAGATTAATCTGATCCCAATTTCTTAATGGGGCATTTGATGATTTTAAAAACTTGATTTTTTTTCTTGATCTCCAAAGCAAGAAGACCCTTGGGACGAGAGCCTTTTAGATTTCTTGCTGATTATAGAATCGGGAGGACGTTGCCTTGAATGTTTCAGGAAATGTACAGTATGGTTGAGAGAAGGAGAAATTGAATGTAAATGAGAAGCATGATGCAGATAGAGGAAGGAATCATAGGAGGGAGCATCGCTAGCATGAGCAAGAAAGAGAGAGAGAGATAGATAGAGGAGAGAGAGGATAAAGTATATTGCTTTTTTTATATGACAATCTTTCTTGGAATTATTCACTTATAATCAATAATACCCTATTTACAATAAAATTTAAAACTTAACTCTTGATTAGTCCTAAAATTCTATCATAACATTTATTATTAAAAATCCTGCAAATTAAATACATAAAAATTAAAAGAAAATTTCAAAATTATTCAAAATATTCTAGAATAATGTAGAACAATCTTGATGTATCTTTTACTCATTCAATATACTTCATTCTTTTATTAATACCTCTTTTGCACAATCAAAGGTTGTATGCATGCTTTAAGGTTTATGGTATATTAAAGATCCACACTAGGCAGAGTAGAGTATCTTGTTAGGCCTCTAAATGCCAGATCATTAATTAGATAATTTGAACTTTTTCTTTTATTCTAATCATAAGAGTCTAGAATTCAGTTCAATAGGAATGGTTGGACATAATACTCTCTATCGGCTGTCATGGCAAGTTGAGGAATTAATCTCTTTGATATTTCAGCAATCTCTTGGTGACAGATTTCTTAGTTTTTTGTACATCAAAATTTGTCGCACTGTAATTTCTTAGTTTCTTATTAGATGCTGAACTCCTCATTCAAACAGAAAAACTTTTCTTTGAGCAATTTCAGTGTAAGAAAACAAGTTTGAAGTTTGCATAATATTGTATAGTTCCCGTAATTACTCTAGTAAATCCTGGTAAATTTCTCTTAACTATTGTCTAGCTACCATTATATAAACTTCTAGAGTCTGTTAAAAGAACAAAACATTGCCAAATAAAATAAGCAGATATCCATTGCTGTCTTAGCATAAGCTTTTACTACAGTCAATTTTATTACAGGAATGGGAAAGACCAAAGCATAGTCCAATGAAGACTCCACTTCCTACTTCATTTCCAGCTGATCCACCGGAGGAAGATGAGGAAGAAGAAGAGGAGAAGAAAGAGAAGAAGAAGACGATCCAGAAAAGGAAGATCCTGAGAAGCCTAAGAATGCAAGTTAGCTTCAACTCTCTCTCTTTGGTTGCTTCTTTTGTGTATTTTGACTGTATTAGAGAATTACGGATGAGACACTTTGATTTTGTTTATTTGTTTTTTACGTTAGGAACAGTGCTGAAAAAAATTATGATTTTTTTTTTCTTTTGCAATGTTTTCAAATAATTGCATGTTCAGTCTTTTTTTTTGTGGTGGATATTATAAATTTTTTTTAGAAGGTGAACAACTATCAACCGTTTATAATTATCATATTTTAACAAATCTGGTTGTAAAAAGAACATTCCAATCACATAAACTTTTTTGAATATTATCAGGAAACTCTAAGACTTCGTCGAGATAACTTTTTTACTATTTTTATGATTGAAAAAGTTCTTTTCTCTCATAAGGTGAGCCAAAAAGTTAGAAGTTAATAGGCTGGAATGTGGATTACAAAGGAGAGACGGAACTCTCCCAATCGGGTGAAATTATTACGTGTGGTCACTGAACGTCGTCCGGAGGCGAATCATGACGCGCTACGTCACTTTTTTATTGTGCATCGGTACTTTGTACCGTTGTATATCGGGTGACTTGTGAAAGAGTTCGGTAGAGACACAGCCGAAGCAGATAAGAGTAATAGAGCAAATCTCATATGCTTGATAGTAATGTTTACATGGTATATAAAGAGCTGTGAGGAGACATTTTGTTACAGGGAACAGTGCTTTAACATATATTACAATGATGTAAGTAAGTGGAGAAATGCTCAGTGAGCTGCTACGGTCCAGACACAGCAGGAGGTGGATAACCGAATGCCTGTAGCTGGTAGTGGAAATTGTATGGCTTAACAACTTGGTGCATCCTTATTCGCCTCAAAACCGTCCGATGATCGCACGTAATAATCTCTGCTCAATCAGACAAATATTTCAGCATAAAGATTGAAAAAGTTGCCAAAAAAAAAAAATGTAAGAGTTGGTTTTGAATTTTTAGGAAAAAATTTATAGTTTTATTTTGGTATGAATTTTTATTATTTAAAAAAAATATATATGACAAGAATCAGCTTTGTATAATTAAATATGAATGTCCTAAGTATGATTTATATAAGAACAAATAATTTATTTATAATACACATAATAATTCTTAAAATATTTTTGCCCCCAATAATTATAATCTATTTACAGATCGCACAGCCACCCAAGCCGAGGAAGAAATCTTTTTTCCGTCTTGCTGATGTAAATATATATGGCTAATAGTGTTTTTTATCTAAAAATTGACAAAAAAATTGTCATTAATTTTTTGTCCTTTGAACCATAAATGATTCTTCGCGATGGTTTCAATAATCGCCTGCTTGTTCAAGTAGGTTTGCAATTTAATACGCAATTTCTTACATAATATTTAAATTTTGATTATTTATAAATTAAATTTTTTATTTTATTTTTCAAAGTTTCAGTTATATATCAAAATTTCAAGTTGTATTTTGTTCGCGTTTGTCAAATTTTAGTGGTTTAGAATTTATTTGGAACAGTTTTCTCACTATTTAGCTTTTCTTACATCAATTCCAACTATCATTTCGTTTGGGATAACATTTTTATTGCTTTCTAAAATAATTTTTTAGATAAAAAAAAATTGTTCCATAACTTTTTATACTATAAATTTAATATAGAAAGCAGTAAGAATGTTGTCTCAAATGAATCCTATGTTAGACGGCTTCTTTTTAGAAATTTTTGTAGTATGAAACATCTTTGGACAATTAAGGTTCTTAATGTATAGCAGCTTTAAGAAATCGTTCGATTTTGTTTAATAACAAATTTATAATATCTATAATAATTTTTGAAAAAAATATTTTCCATGTATCAACTTCACAGTAAATTTTACAAAATACTAAGTCTTTCTAAATAGATTGTTTGTCATAAAAATTTGATAGTTAAGAAAATCTAAATATTAATTTCATAAATAAAAGGAAATTCTGAGTTATTTGCAATTGTGGGCTCCGAAAAATTCCATTTTAATGTGTGATCCCGGCCTCTCCGCGCCATCTGTCTATTTTTCTTTTGAGTGTATGCGTGACGATGACCGCAATGAGTTTTAACGAGATTAGGTTCTGGGGAATTTTCAGAAGGCGGATTGGGTTTTAGATAAGACACTACCCAGAGATTTCGCCCTCATTTTGAGAGGACTTTTTGATCTGAGTTCTGGTTTCCTATAGGTGCAAGCCCCTATAGTTAATTACCCCTCCCGATAACAGGAGAGAACTTTCGATTCAGGCTAGTCGTTAAAGAAGTTATATAGGTTATAAACCTATCGTATAATAACAATAATTTTATGGTTTGAATTTTAAATTTATGATTTAGAATTTACACCATAAACTTAAAACTGGTGGTGGGGGGAATGAAGACGAGCCCGATAAAGATCCCATGGTTCCGTCGTCCTCGGCTGTCATAATCCCTGGTCCACTTAGTCAGAGGAGGTAGTCGACCCAACCTGACAGAAGGCACCTTGTCGACAGCCATGGGTTGCTTCGTCCAAGAATACCTTGTAGACTTAGGTTTGTGTTTGTCTAAGGGGATATATTTGAATCCACCTTAGTTGACAAAGGGCTTGATGCCTATCGAATATACCCTATGATTCATTACTCAAGGGTTTGAAGCCTTTAGGGAATATAGGCTTTGGTCGTGATCATAATATAATGGTGCTATTTTACGGCAAAACCACCCGATCAGAGGGCACATGCCACATCCATGTTGGCAAGAGACTATTTGAGGATGAATTAAAGTGATACACTTGATGATACACCTGACACACATTTGCTCTTTGTGAGCTGAGGTTAATTTCAAATTTATCACCCCCGACAAAAGGTTGAGGAGGCGGATGATTTTATGTTTTAAGTTTTTAGGTGATAGATTTTATTTTAAAAGTTTGGGATTTTTTTCGATTTGAGATTTGATGTCAACACGGCCATCATCGGGTGACATTAAGGTCACTTATATTTTGGTAGGATTTTGGGAGGCATTTTGTTATTCAAGTCGAGCCGACTCCAGTCCATTTGAGGATGATGAAACTTGAATATTTAACCCGCGCAGCATTCTCGGATCATTGGATTTGAGATTTATATGCGATGATCGGAGCACATGCGGGTTATATAATTTGACCCTGCACAAAATTCTCGGACATTTGTATTTATAACTTTAAAACATTTGTCGTAGCACATGCAGGGTGGGGTTTAATTTGAAGGATCATATTTAATACAAAAGGGATATTTTAAAATATTTAAATATAATCCATTTAATCAAGTGATTTCATTTAACAATGGCCCAAAATTTTATTTAAGGGCCTACGAACGCCTTCTGTTCGCTTGTATACATGTTGCGGATCCGGTGGCGTTAACCTAAATCAGGTTTGAGTTGTAATACGTAGAAGATGTGTTATTTAATTTTTTCAAGCTTATCGTATCTTCTACTATAGCTTGTAAGGGATGTTTATCCAATAGACATTAGAGTATCGTGTTCTTGCTTGTAAATCAACTGCATTGGTTACTACGAATCTTCTGCTATGAGTTGTAGGTGATTGCATTTATTGTAATTCTTTCACATTTGCTTGCAGATAATATATTGAATGTATCTTAAGCCTCCTTCAATGGTTTGTAGGCATTTACATTTCTTGTATCCATTCAACATTTCGTTCATAGATGTCCTTTTGTGTCTTTAGTGTCTACAATGGCCCGCAGATGTTTGCATTTATTACATTTCTTTCATATCTTCTTATAGACATTGTATTATATGTACGACAAATTTCCTACAATGACTCGTAGGAATTTGTATTTGTTGTTATCCTTTGACATTTTTCTTATAGTTGACACACTAGGAGTGAAACTGGTCTTATACGTCATCTCATAGAGATTTACATTTGGTTTGTTGTGTACCATTAGGTGTTTGACTACATATAACATGCGGTGTGTATAACTACTCTTCCACAACCCCGTAGACATCTGCATTGGGATTGGCTTAAAGATATCCCAAAATTCCAATGGGGATCATATGTTATTGAAGACCCTAAGCAGTCGATCTTAGATCCAATGGGGGAGGGGGGTTAGGGAAGAGCCCGATCGGCTCGGGTCAGAGGCCACGCACGGCGGAATCGGAGGCCAAGGGCGGGTGTCGGTCAGAGACGGGCTGGTTGGAGTTTCGTCAGGCCAGAGGTAGGTCGGCCGGTGGGTCGGATCCGACCGGTGGAGGAGGCTAGGGCATGACAGTGGGTCAAGCTCGAGCGGAAGTCGAAGGCAGCATATGCGATTGGTGCAGTTAGGGCATGGGTCGACCGACGAGTGCAGGAGGATGGAGGTCGACAACGTAGAGCAAGTTCTATCCTGTGATGCTGGGCTTGGAGTCAGAGAATGGAGTTCGTCCAGCTTTGAGAATCCAAAGGTAAGTCCCCGAGTATCTCTTTGCGATCTCCTGTCGTTCTGAGAGTGTGTGTATGCATATCAGGTCGAATGGGGGAGGAGTTATTTTTATTTCATGAGAAGATCGATGGTTCCTTGCGAAGGTTTGAGTAGTTACCTATTTTTGAATGAACTGTTTTTTCATTTTGGCTATAATCGTCGTGAGGTGGGACCGGCAGAGGCAGGTATATCAGTTTATGATAGTTAGAGGTCAATAGTAATGTGCATAAAATTTTTTTATTTAAACTATTAGTAAGTTTTCATATTAAAGCATTTTTTTTGTTAAAACTCACTGAGGGGCCTACATATTAAATCCAAAAAAAAGGTTACAAAGTCCTTAGAAGGAACCTCCAGCTCGCTAATGCTCAGAAGAGCTACAAAGAAAAGTCAAAATAAAATCTAAGAGCCGGTGGTTCCTTTTTCTAAGATTACAAAAAAAAAAAAAAACAAATGCTAGGGCTGCAAGTAGATAGCAGAAAAAAAAATATCAAATTAATCCCGTTCAGCACATTCTTCCTGCAAAAATAGTAAGCAAACCTCAAAAAGCTCTTAAAATTACAGGACGTGAGAGCCTTGCAATCATTGAAATTCTAAAAAACTGAAGAGAGATTCTGCCTGCAGGGAAAACTCCAAAAAGAAATGTTAACAAGGTAGTAATTAATGCAACATTTAGGCCAAACAATATGAGTACCGTTGAGAAGGATCCCATGAGAAACCAAAAATAACTCCCTCAGATAAAGCAAAAAGGATCTAATATAGGAATGGCTCCAAACAACAGAATTGATAACCAGAACGAAATCATCCATCATAATAGACATAACATAGACAATAATCCTCATAGATAACCCAATGATACTCAAAATATAGATCAACTCAATGGCAATCATCCAAATAACATCAGTAATATAGACCTTATTGTTAGAAGAGAAAAACAAATCCGAATAACTCACCAGCTGAAAGAGATAGACATTAAGCTGCAACTGAGTAAAAAACCACCAAATCACATCCCACATTAACCCGAAATCAAACATACCCCAGTAAACTCCCAATCCAGCAAAGACAGTCTACACGGGATAAAACCCAACACCCAATAGCAGACACAAAAAGGCTCACACGAATAACAAAAAAGAACCAAAGACACAAAACCAGTGTAGTTAAGCATGATGAATGAAAGGAAGACCATTCTTGTCCAGAGTAATCATGCCTCTAAGAGGAGGAGGCAGATTATTCACCAAAAAATTCTAAAAAGCTTCACTTTGAGAACCATAATTAGCCAACCAGTCCGCACAAGCGTTACCTTCATGATAAATATGGGAAATAGTAAAATTAAGTATAGAAAGGGCCATCTTAATTTTTCTGATAGTGTAAAAGTCATGAGGACATCTAGCTTGGTTATCAGAAATCACATGAATAACAAGTTTAAAATCAACCTCAATGTTTACATGACGGAGACCTAATCTCAGGCACATATCTAAGTCATTATATAAACCCAAAAGCTCAATAGTCAAAATGGAACAAAAATTCATAGGACCAGAAAAAATAGCTATAGGATTACCAATATGATTGTGGATAATGCCACCCATACTAGCAGTGGTAACACCAACCGACCCATCCGTATTGATCTTAACATAAGGAAGACTAGGTTTGAGCCACCTCACAATACAGTCTTGCTTTCCCACAGTTCCAGGTTCAATAGGAATCCCAAAATGATTAGCTAATAGATTGCAATTCGTAAAACTTTTTAACGAAATAAGGTTAACAGAAATCAATTGCATAACTTTATTCCTAACATTGGCAATGATCTGGTTAGCATACATCTTGATTTCCTTATGCTTAGAATCATTCCCACCTTTCCAAAGATACCAAATAATTAAAATAAAAAGTAAGTTATGAATATGACCTTTGCCTTTACAAAACCACAAATTAAGAATAACAGCCAAATAACAGCTAGCATTAAAAACACCAATACCAGTTAGATTTAAAAAATGGTACCAGACTCTTCGAGCAATAACACCATTAAAAAACACATGTTGAATGCTTTCAATATTGAAACAACATTGACATTTAGAAGCAAAGCTAAAACCTTTCTTCCATAGAAGGTTATCCACAGGCAAAAAACCTTTAAGACATCTCCAAGTTAATAAGGAATAAGATAAGGGAATAGTGTTATGCCAAAGCGAATCAAAGTTTTGGGAGATCTCACCTTTAAATCTAATATCCTCCCAAACCTTATTAAAATTGAATTTACCAAAAAAAGTTAACTTAAAAAGAATTTTATACTTGAACTATAATTGTAAGGGAATTTAAACAATTTTCTCAATAATATCATTAGGGACCGCCTCCTGAAGTTTTGAAATGTTCCAATTCCCATTATGAATGAATTCATTAACTCTAGCATTAATAATGGTATGGGTATTAAGATAATTATCAATAGATAAGGTACCCAACCAATTTTCTTCCCAAAAGGAAACCTCACCATTGTCAATGCCCCATTGGATATGTTGTTCAGCTTCTCATTTGACATTGCAAAGCCTTTTCCAAATAGCAGAATCAGAAGATTTGTAGTGGAAAATTAGAGGATTAAGCTCCTTACAATATTTAACCTTCATAAATTGGGCCCATAAGCTGTTAGTAGATTTAAAAGTAAACCAAAGTTTATGAGAAAACACATGCACAATGTTAAAAATGGACTTGCAACCTAGAGACCTTTCATTGTAGACCCCACAAGCTTTTCTCCAAGTAGACCAATTGATACAAGACTTGTTGTTGGTAGCACCCCAAAAAAATTTATTAATCATTCTTTACATTCTCATACAAACAGTAGACGGAGGTTGAAGAGTGTGAAATATAAATATAGGAATAGAACTTAAAATACTTTTTATCAAAGTCAATCTACCACCAAATAAAAGGAAACTTGAAGACCAATTAAGAAATTTTCTTTGAAAGATCGTAAAAATATTTTCAAATAGAATAATTTTTTCCTACCTTTGAAAAGAGGGGTTCCAAGATATTTAATAGGAAGCAAAGAAGGGTTGAAGCCACAAACTCTTTTTATCTTGCTCAATATGTTACTATTCACAAAGCTTCCAGTAATAAAATTACTCTTCACCTTATTAATAGATAAACCACTAATATTCTGGAAAGAGGATAAAAATTGAGCAAGAATTTTAACATTTTTAAAAGAAGCATTCGAGAAAATAATAAAATCATCAGCAAAGCTGAGGCGAGTAATAGGAATGCCACCAGTAGTACGAAATGTAATATTTGGGTACCTTATGTAAAAATTCTCAAGCCCTCGTAAAAGATATTCCATTGCTATAATAAATAGGGAAGGGGACAAAGGATCCCCTTGCCTTAGACCATGCTTGGATGTAAAAAAAACCATGATTATGACCATTGATGATAATAGAGAAGAAGCAGTTTTCAATACTATTCTTAATAAACATAAGAAAAGACTGATTAAAACCAAATAGAGATAAAACTTTGTAAAGGAAATCCCAGTTCAAATTGTCATAAGCCTTCGTAATGTCGAGTTTAAAAATAATGTTACCTCCAGTACCTTTAGCATTGATATCATGAACCATCTCTTGAGCTAATAAAATGTTATAAAAAATACTCCTTCCTTTTACAAACCCAGTTTGGTTGAAGGAAATAATTCTCGGCAAAATGAATGATAGTCTCAGGGCAATGATTTTAGCCACAAGTTTGTTAAAGAAAGTACAAAGACTAATAGGTCTAAAATCTTTCCAATAAGTAGTATTTTATTTTTTAGGGATAAGAACAATATTAGTGGAAGAAAAAAAATTTGGGTAAGGATTGCCTTTAAAAAAATCATGCACAGCTCTAACCACATCAGTTTTGATAATATCCCAAGTTTTAACAAAAAAATTTGGTAGTAAAACCATCAGGCCCAGCCACAGAGTCCCCATTCATGTCTTTAATGGTGGTCCAAATTTCCTCTTCCATAGGAGGTTGAGTAAGCAACCGATTGTCTTCCTCACCCACAAGATTAGGGATCACATTGAAGTAAGTAATAGGAATGATTAAATTGGAAATATTAAAAACATCTTTAAAATACTCCACACAAGAACTAACAATTAAATCCTTCGTATCATAAACACTACCCTGGTTATCAACCATTTTGTGAATATGACTTATAATTCTGTTCTTGTTAGCTAAAGCATGAAAAAAAGAAGTGTTTCTATCCCCTTCCAAAATCATAGTAACCGAGGCCTTTTGTTTCCAAAATATCTCTTCCTGATTTTGCAAATAAAAAAGATGAAGTTTAGCATTATCAAGATTGGAAAGGTTATCACCAGAAGGATTTTCTAGAAACAACTTATCCAACTACAACACCTTATCTTCTGCTTCCTTAATATTATCAAAAATATTTTTGAAAACATACTTATTCCACCATCTAAGAAGTTGTTTAAGTCTACTTAACTTAGCCTAGAGCCTAGCCATGCCGTCAATATTGTTATCAGGAAAAATAATAGCATGCCAATTATTACACACCACATTAAGGAAATCAGAATGACTAATCCACATGTTTTTAAATCTAAAAGCAAAAGAATCCTTCATGTAGTTGTTAGAAATATTCATAAGAAGGGGCGCATGGTCAGATAAAGTTCTACTCAAGTGCTGAACTTGAGTCATATGAAAATTCCTTATCCACTCATTATTAAAGAGGATTCTATCAAGCCTTTGCCATATCGAAGAT